>NC_092205.1:103215977-103363670 GCF_043381705.1 Parasteatoda tepidariorum | reverse complement strand
CTTCACGAATTTCTGCTAGTGTCTCCTCCTAGCTCCATGGTTTTTCCAAAGGAAAGTAACTGTGTACGAGGTCGCAAGTTAACAGGATACACTGGGCAGCGGCGTAGTTTCAATGTATGTTCGAGGGAGGGTTTCTCCTTCTGTTGTTGTTGTCGGCCATTAAAGCAGATGGGGTGCGATTGTTCGTTTTATCCAGTGGCGCCATTTATAGTCAAGAATTCGACTTCTGCCACACCTCTGTTTATAGAGCGAACCCGTTCATTCATCCACTGATCGTAATTTTGACCTGAACAAGAGAATGTCCAATTCAGTACCCCCAGAGGTATAATTTGCTATGGGAACATGGAGGACTTTATAACCCGACAGATTTAACTTGCACCAGTCACTATTTACTACACGAGGAGTTTTCGGCCGGCTGGATGCGAACTCCAGAACGAGATCTCGAGTCCAGTCTCCTTCTAATGTATATATATATATATATATTTTTTTTTCAAACTACAAAAAACTGAATAATGAAAACTTTCTCATATTTACATCTTACTTACCGTACAATAGTTACATAATCAAGTAATATATATAACTTCGAAGGTGATTTCTTCACCCAAACCCACCCCAAAGCACACTGGGATACATTCCGGTGGGAGAGTCCATCTCTGCATGTTTTATTTGTCCAACGTTGGTAATGGTCAACAGAGATGATTCCCAGTAGATGAATGAAGTCTTGCATTTTTGAAGTCGTCTAATTATGAAAAGATCTTCGCTCCAGTCAAAAGTTATAAATTGTATTCAAGGGCGCCGGCAGCACTTGCACCCCCCTGGCTTTTTTTTAAACAATGAAAACGATACAGAAAAACAATTGTTATAAAAGAAATTTTTTTTTAAGTATTTTTATTCAAAAACAAATAATTAAGTAATTATTGATACATAACAATTAAAAAATTGTTTAATCAAACAAGAATTGTAATCGTCTTGTTTGCTGTCCAAATCTGTAATAACTTTTTCAATGAATTCTGAGTCATCATTGATTATTTTCTTATGCACACTGAGCATGCACAAACTTGGCAGATATCTAAGCTATATTTTTAAATTTCATTTAATAAAATATAAATAATATTACATTTTCTATTAGTTATTTAGTTTAACAAAGGTGTAGAACACAAACTTTCTAGTATACGAAACTGCTGTTTGTAGTTATTTGTGTTTCAAAGTCAGTAGCTATGCCATCAATACAGTTCCTCGTGGCAAAATTTGCAAGTACAAGAAATTCGTAGTTTTTTTTTTTTTTTTTAAATATCTTGTTAACAATGAAGAAATGTATCTCGAAAAAAATTAACAGATGAAAGTATATGTAATAACAGAATAATTTTTTTTGGGGGGGGGGTAGTTTGTTTGAGGGTTGCACCCTCTTTTATATTATTCTGCCGGCACCCTTGATTGTATTCTGTAGTTGGCAATGGGTGCCATTCTCTTCTGATACTTTTATTGAGGGTTGTCATGTCAAAACATATTAGCAAGGCCAGAGTTACGTATAAGCTAAATAAGTTCTAGATTGGGACCCCCCTAGATCTCACTTTTTTTCTTCTTTTTTTTAAAGTTTTATTCGGAGCTAAAGGCCCTCTGAAGCCCAAAATTAATATTTTTCTTTTTTTTTTTTTACATTGGCGGACGCTTTTCAAAATCTAATCAAAGTGTTTACAATTATAAAATAAATGTTACTCTTCACTTTTCTATCAAAAGAGCCATAAAACGCTCGATAGCATGAATAAAAAGAAAATAAAAAATTTCAAGGATAGAAAATGATGGTTTATTCGTTTTTTTATTTTATTTTTATGAACCGGTTCAAACTAGTTCTCTCCCATCAGATATCACATATTCAGAAAATGTCATAAGACATTCTATTTATTGAAATAATAAATGCATTGAAAATATTAAAGCAGTCTTTTTGCAGCCATTAAAGTTGAGTGACGCGATGCTAAATTTTTTTTTTTTAAAAAGATTGAAATTCGTCCACCATATAGCACATCACATAAGAATGTTATTAATAAAATTAAGAAAACTTGGGGAGGAAATTTAAAATCTTGTGTTATATATAGAAAAGTGAATTGCTAACACTTTTCAGGTGATCGATCTGAAACGGGATTTCAGCCACTACCGGAACCAAACTCAAATTCTTTGCTATGACAGCTCAGTACCTTAACCATCACAACACTCTTTTGTTCTAAAATTTCGACGCTGGTAAAAATATTGATTTCTTCTACTCGCTTGTTGCCTCCTTTTTTTATTCGGATTAGATTTCTAATCTAACGGTTAAATAAAATTTCCAAATTAAAAATATAATGAATGTGCTTTTAGCTTTATCATATAAAATCATTTGTAAAAAAATATACATGGCTAAATAGCTGTAATTATTTATTACAATTGAATCTGATAAAATCTGTTAATTTGTCTGAGTTTTTCGTTTGAAATGCAAACAAAAAGGGAAAGGGATTTTACTACTTTCTCCAAAAGTGGCTGGGAAAATCAATTCAAGATCATTTCCCCCATAAAATGCGTTAATAAATCTAAAATGTTCTGAAATATTTTGGGAAATAGGGAAAGTGGATCGCAAAGGAAAGTTCGTTAAATAGAAAGTTCACTTCGCTATTTGGAAGTAATTTTACGAAGAAATTTCCGAAATGTTCTTGGTTCCTCGAAAAAAATCGCAAAATAAAGAAATTCGCAAAATGGAAGCTCGTTAAATAGAAGTTCGACTGTATATACATATCAAATTAATTAGAAGGTAATCAAATATAATTGCTCTTTTTTATAATGGACTTTTTTAAATAAATAATACATATAATACATGATGAAAAAATATTAACAGATAAATATAAAAAAATATTCAAAACAAAAAACATCTTAAAAAATTTTAAGTTGTTTTTGAAATGAAAGACTATTTACTAAATTGAAATATTAGTCAATAGATGATGTCAATAAGAATATTTAATGTTTTTTTTTAAAACTATTTTTTCCAGTAATAACTGAACATAATAAACATTTGACGCTTGCATTACAAATTTTGAGGTAAAAAAACAAAACAAATTATAGTTAATAAAAAACAATAGAATTTTAGAAAAAAAAAACTCAAATAATTCACAACATTCTACTTATTGCCAATAGGCAGTTTTGAATGTTTATTACATTTTGGAGGAAAAAAAAGCCTCATAGATCTTCTTCGCCTTCTTCTACAAGATGTGAAATTTTTTGAAGGAGAAACTGCCTGTCTTTAGCAAGTAAAATCAATTCTTGAGTCAATCTGTTTACAGAAACTTTAAGTATAGAGCATCGTCTCCAATTGTAATGAATTAAGAAACTAAAAGATAAGATAAATATGAGTATCAAATTCTTGAGCAAAAATGATAAATACAAAGTAATACCTATAATTTCATCATTATTATCCACAAAAAACTTTATTAACTAATAATAAAAATTAATCTCCGCACATTTTGGAGATGCGATTTGTCCTTTAACTGATTTCTGCAATGTAATATTCAATAGGAAGAAGATATTTTTCTTTATAAAAATCTGAATTAAAGAGGTAATTAGGGACAAACCCTTTGTGGCATCTTTCACCTATATTAGTAATTTAAAGAAAAAAAAATGAGTTAAGGAAAACCTAGAGTAAACCATTCAAATTCTGAATTATTTTTTCAAAGTACCAAAATGCAAACAAATTATTGCAAAATTACTTCCCTACTGCACAATCCTGAGTAATCTTGCAATAATTTATTTGCATTTTGGGAAGAAAAAATAATTCAGAATTGGAAATTTCATGGTTTACCTAAATTTACTTCTTTTTACTTTAAATTACTATTGGTGAAAGAGAATTTGCACGCCTTATAGTGACCTTTTAAAGTAATTTGCATTACTATTGCTGTTTCAGTTCATTATATAATTGTTTAGGGTGTCCACTCAAATCTGGAAAAAAAAATTCCCTGTGTTTTCCCTGTACATATACACAATATATTAAGAGGAATGTGGTGATGTTCAGTTCATCACCACACACATTAAGATAAGAATAAAAATGAATAACAATTAAAAATAATATACTCTTAAGTAAGAGAACAAGATCATTAGAATGATCACTAATTGCAAGGTGTTAAAACTATTTATTTAAAGTAGATCATTTAAGATATTTAGAGTTACAAATTTTGTTCCAGGAAGGCATTCACACTAATTAATAATAGGTACATAAAATGAATTAACATGAAATTATACATTATGAAGCTGCACTGCTAATATGTAAAATAAATAAAAAAAATAATTAAGGGGTGATAGAAAATTTTATAATATAACTTAGCTGTTGAGGATCCTCATATATTTTTTTGTCTTCACCTCAGCTCTCCCAAGCCATGTCCTCCTTTTTTCTCACCTCCTCTAACCAAGCCCCCAAAGCATACTCAACTCTTATTGGCTGTTACCACCATCACAAAATAAGTAGGGCTATACTTGCTATTTCTTTTTTNATAAGTAGGGCTATACTTGCTATCTTTTTTTTTTTTTATTTTTGGCTAAATTATTTAAGGGCAGAAAAGGGCAGGTGAAAACTTATGAAAGAGAAACTAAAACTTTAAAGTAATTATAGCAGTGCAGAGCAGTGCAGCAAAGATAAAAGTAACAAAACATCATAAAAGCAATACCACATATATATAAAAGTAACAAAACATCATAAAAGCAATACCACATATAAAACATCATAAAAGCAATACCACAGGAAACAACAATTACTGCGCTCTTGTGTGAGATATATTGGGCTAACTATATTTATTAGTTTTAATCACTGGAAAAACAGCTGAACATAATGTTATAGTAAATGAAATAGTTTAGTATAGCTGAAATATCAGGGTTAAATATCCCATAGATTATGCTTTGAGTGGTCACCATTTTTTAAAAGACAAAAATAGAAAACAAAATTCCCTGCATTTTCCCCGTTATTTAAAGTGATTTTTAAATTCCCTGTATTTTCCAGGTTTTCCCTGTTCTCCATGTGGGTGGCAACCCTGTTGTTATCTTTAATCAAGTCAAAAATTAAATTAACTAACAAAAGTGTCTTTAAAGAAAGAAAAACTATTGAAAAATTCCCAACATCGAGATTATTACTTTTCCTTAGTAACAAATTGTGCTTGCTTTAGTACCACAGGGTCTCTTAAAAAAAGTTATGTTATACAATTTCATTTATGTTATGTACAGAATTCTTGCTCAATATATATTAGTGAAACAGAAATTTAAATCTCAATAAACCACACCTCATAAGATTTTACTAGAAACAAAATTTTGCAAAAAAATCTGAGAGCCCTTCAAATTATTCATGACGGAAATTCCCGATAGAGTAAGTATTGGCTTAAAAAAATGAATCTCATGATAAGTGTTTTTTTTTGTTGTTTTTTTTAATAAATTTATCAGTGGCTCTCTTTCATAATTCCCCAGTGTATAACTTAAAATACATTTGGATGAGGTATATTTTTACTTTATTTCAGTGCATACATTTTAGAAGGGAAAAATGAGCCAAAAATCATTAACTTGTTGAAAAAACAAAAAAACGTAAATCAAAGAGATGTTCTCTCTTGGAGAGAACTTCTCTTTGATTTGTTCTTAAGAGAAGAAGAATGTTTTCTCTTTAAGAAAAGGAAAATTTTTGGAGGCCCATAGAATAAAAAGTAAATACTTAGACAGAAAGATCCAGTTTACCACATTAATATGCTAAGCAATCTATGTAAAAAACAGAATAATTTTCCTGGTAAAAATCTTAAAATTATCACAGTGATTTTTTTCTTCATAAAGTGTAAGATGGGTACAAGAAAAGAGTAAAAATTAAGTATTTTATTTAAAATGTTAATTTTTTTAACATATTGTGAAAAAAATAATTAGACTTAATTTATTTTAACAATTTAGCAATATTTTGTTTTCTATTTTTTAAATTATGTTTGGGTACAACATCAATTTTTAAAAATAATAAGATAGATGTGGAGAAAATAATATGTTTAGCTTGCAGAATATATTGTTTTTATTGAAAAAAAAATGTTTTTGTGTGTTACTTTAAGTAGTTTTCACTCTAAGTGTACCAAAAGGCAAATACAGAGTAACCCAAAAACCTTGGTAACTATAGTTTAATATCTTTTCTGTAAGCAAAAGAAAATAATTCCAGGCGATTGTACATCAATAGTTTTTAATATTTATTCACATTTCAAAATTAAGCCATTTTACACTGTATTTTATCCAAATAGTGCTGTTAATAAAATTAATTTATTATATTTTCGTTAAACAAATATCTAAAGTCAAATGTTTAAATAATGTTATTTGTTCTGAATTAGATTTGATATTTTAAGAAATATTCAGTATTCAAAAATTCTCAAATGCAAAATCTTTAAATTTCTTGTTGCATTCTCTCTCTATATATATAGATGAAATAAATAAAAACAAAAATAAAAACAGCTAAAATTTCTTAATTTTATTCTTATTTGAAATTAAAATACTTAAAGAATTACAATCTAACCATATGATTCTTTAGTTTATATAAGTTGACTGATTTTGTTTTCACAACTAGAAACCTGTACCTGTAAAGTGTAGAATAAAAAAATAAAGTTTTCAGTTTTGGAAATATCATCTCTGGAATGCAAACAACATTTACGAACTTTCGACATTACTACACTAAATGGTAACATATGATTGGTTTTTAAAATAAACTTTTTTTTAAGTTAAAAAAAGGTTAAAATAAAATCATGAAAATTAGCATTATTGCAATAATTTGTCAACAAACATTGCTCTTAGCGATTGTAAGAGAATGTTATTGGTTGGCTTTGCTAAGAAAAAAATAATTCACGAATTGCAGTGGATGAGAGTACAAAAGCTTTCAGAAAAAGAGTGCAACATAAAATCTATTATTATTAAATTATAAACAACTAATTTTTGGAGAATTTTATTAAGTTAAAAATACCAAAACATTTTGTCAAAAAAGAAAAAGCATGGATTTATCCCACAGTAAAAAAAAAACACACAAAAAAACCTAAACTTTATCAGGGGTAATTGCGGCAAAAAGTGATAAACCCTAAAAATTTTATGTGCAAAAAATCAAATTCAATTTCTATATTATACATGTTTAACATAACATTATGAAGTAACATTCATAATTAAATTACTTACTAATGCAGAATATCACACCTTTAAACTAACTAATTCAAGAAAAACACTTATTTTTTACAAGAATCGCGTAATTGGATTTTAAAATTGCATGAATATTGAATTTTAAAACAATACAATACAAATCCCAAAACTGGATTTTAAAAAAGCGTAAATGTAAATCATGACATTGGATTTTTAAATCAAGTAGGGGAGAGTTGGATAAAACGGGATAGTCGGACAAAACGGGATACCTCGCCTAGGGACCAGACTATTGCAGCTATCTAGCGGACGAGGACAGAAACTTGTTATTTGACTGTGATTATATCATTTTTAGTGCGTACAGTCTCGAGATCATTAGTTGATAGAAAGTTGTAGGTCTCAGAACTTTTTTACTCCATTTTTTTGCCACTTTCTACATTTACGTGCGTTGTTTTTCACATTGTACTGCCTATATATATAGGATTACAATTCCGGCGAGTATTACATTTGATGAACCATTTATTAACGAGTATTCTCATGTCTAGTCAATCTAATTTTTCTTTCACGTTTAGGCAGCAGCCATGTTTGTTTTGAAAAGTGTCTGAGTCTGACAAAACGGGATACTTATGAGTTGGATAAAACGGGATAGAGTTTTTTTATATCCCGTTTTATCCACCTATTTATTTGTTGGCCTAATACTTTTACTATATTATTATTACTATATTGAAAGAAAGGTAAAAAAGGCTCGTACAAATACATTGACCCCTGGATTGGCAGCAGTGAAAAAGTTGGACATATAAGAGACAATATCAAAGTATTCAATGCTGAACAAGAAAAAACGCGTGAGCATGTATTGGCTCTAGAAGAGAGATTATTTGGTATAACTCTAACGGACATACGAATGCTAGCATTTGAGTTAGCTGAGAGAAACAATATTAAGCATAATTTTAACACAGGGAAAAAATGGCTGGGAAGTGTTGGTTGCAATTATTTCTTGGTAGGCATGAAGAACTTAGCCTCCAAAAACCAGAACTTACGGGTATGGTCCGAGAAAAAGGGTTTAATCGCACTGCAGTTAAATAGTTTTTTGAACTTTTAAATTCTCTATTAAGTAAACATAGGATTACTCCAAATGATATTCCAAATGACGACAGTGAAAATGATGGAATAAGTGTTCATGGTTGAAAACTCATAAAATCTTTAAAAACTTATATAGCATCATTATTTTTGTGTACTTAATTATAAAACAACAGTTTATATAAAAATGTTAGAAGCAGTAAAATCCCATAAATAAAATTTTTTAGAAATTTTTCTTTACAGTTTTCTGTCAATTAATTATGTTTTTAGTTAGTTTTACGCAAAAAGTTAAACATTGTAAGCCCTATCCCGTTTTGTCCGACCCAGGTATGCTAAAACGGGATATGCAAGAGTTTGGAAAATGATTTTTTTTTCCTATTTCACAGTCATTAAAATTAGTTTAAAATATGTTTTTTCTGAGCTTCAATAAGTAATGTAGCTATAAAAGAAATAATGTGTCGTTCTATTTAACAGATTTTCCCTAGTAAATAAAAACAATAATGGTATCCCGTTTTATCCAACCTTCCCCTAAATACTAATCGCAATGTGTATTTTTTAAATCAGGAAAATACGAAAATTGATGCTTGACACTAAAATCCCATAAATTAGAATCCAAATATTAGCAGATTCCAAATATTTAAAGAGGCGAAAATCCACCAAACCAAAAGAATCACGTAAGACGTAATTCTTCATGTAATTATCGAAAGAATGTATGTAAACGTCTCGCTAACGGAGTATAGAAAAAGCTTCACAATTTTGATGGATTATGAGTTTTGGTTCACGGAAGTTGCAACCAATGGTCTCGATTTATGCAGTACTGAAAACAAATTCTGCAATATTTGCGCAAAAATTGGATGCCCCGCTCCTAGTTTTCAGATCCGGAAGAATGATACGAAAAACCCAGAATTTTGGGGTACCCGCGGAATACAATTAGTACCTCTGTTTTATAAACAGAAGCAAGTATCCTAACATCTTCTTCCACCTCCACCACAATCTTTCCCTTTCTTAAATTGCATAGTCCCATAATCTCCAAAAAGGTCAAAGGTTTCTTTAAACATTTATCAACCATGGCAGAGTTTTAAGTGGGATTCCAGTACCCTATTAAGCGTTATAATGGAGCAAATTTTCATGCAGGTAGAGCATTGCTAAGTATATAAAATATTTCAACTGTTTGGAGCTGAATTTTTGTTAGAAAAAGTGGGTATAATGAATGGTAAAATAATTTAAATTGAGAAACTTAGTAAATAACATATAACAGTAAAATTAAGAAAATCGATGAAATTAAAATTAAGGAACTTAGTAAATGACTTATAACAGGAAAATTAAGAAAATTGATTAAAAAATTCCAGCTTTTTATTAAAATCCCCTGATTTTTCCAGGTTTTCATCCAAATTTTCCAGTATAAAAAAAACCCTGATAATTCCAGGTGAGTAGCCAACCAGAAAAAAAAAGAACAAAATTCAGAAGGACATGAGATTGAAGTGAGTTGAAAAACTCTCTTGTGACATGGATAGTTCTATGATTATGAAATCGCAAAATTCAAATCGATTCACGAAACGAGGTGTACCAGACGTGCTATTTTTCGTTTCAAATAAATATTTCCATTTTAATTTATTGACTTCGGAATCACTCTACACTTAATCATGTGAAGGGCATACTCAGAAAAGATAGTCAATTACCATAAGAGAATGTAGGCAGGCACGAAAAACCATCCAGTTAGAAAGAATCTCAAGGACTGCAAGAAATGAGGGAGTTTTTCCAATTGTTCGGTCAAGACTGCACTCATAGAATCGTAATATCGAAAAGGACTGCAGCCATAGGATGGAGTGATTCTAGTGAAAGAAATTCCTTCTTTAGTATTTGTTTCAACAAAGGCAGACATTAATAATATAAACACTTCTTTTTATAAAAATATTAGGAACATAAATAAAAGAAAAATTTACGTTTTTTTTCTTTCTACAGTTCCCTGTCCAAATTTTTAGATGCACAATAAGATTCTCCTAAAATCTTAATTATCAGGTGATACTATACAGCTTTATTGTTTTTACGAGACTGTTTCAACTTGTTTACGTTCGTGCATCAATTGGTTAAATGAGACGATGTATAACATAAATTCGAAAATTGGATAAATAAGACGATATATTATGTAAACATAGAATACTTATAATATCAGGTATTATATTAGTATTTTATAATAATTAGACGCACTGTAGTGTTTTAATAGTGACATGATTTGCACGCGTTTATAGGCAATACTTTTATATTTAAACGTACATGTAATGGGTTTTTATTCAGAGGAATTCTTATATACTTCCTCTATTTGTATTTATTTTTAATGTGATGCATTACAATGTTAAACAATTGATACACAAACGTAAACAGGTTTCAGTCTCACAAAAACAATGAAGCTGCATAGTATCACCTAATAATGAAAATTTTACATAGAATCTAATTGTGCGTCTAATAATTTGGCCAGGGGACTGTAGCTAGGTGCTGTGTTAGTGACAGCTTGTTTTGATTGTGCCCATTTGAGTGTTAGAAAATGTCATTCATGTGACAAGGGGAAATAAAAGCCTTTCATAGGGTTGAATTATTTTGTTTTTAGGTTTAGATAGCTTGAAATAAAATGTTCTTTTAAGTCATTTTTTTTCAATGCTAATCAAATATTAAAAATAAGACAGCACATATAAAACTGATGTATTTTACAAGTGAGTCCCTAATCACATTTGAATATTTCATCAAAAGAAAGATCAACTTACTTCCTGCAAGTGTAAAACTGAATCGTCACAACTATGAGAAATGTTATCATTAATATAAATATGTACACGGAATTGAATCGAGAAGCTTTGTAGATAGTAGTTGCAGGCGAAGAATACTTCATGACAGTAGCCTAAAAATACATTGACAATTGGTTGGAAGAATAGAGACAACTTATTTGGCATATTAAAGAAAAGTAATGAAAACTTATATTTAAAAAGCGCTCTATCGTATTCCAGTTTTAAAATCTTTGCCAATTCATATTTCCTAGAGCCCCTGAGGTCGACTCGTTCGCCATTTCAGAGCCAAAAACTTTTCTATAATGCAGAAGAGTTAGAAGATTTGACAATTTATCGCCGCAAACTACGTTAACCTTGACTAGGATAATCAGTAAAGAAAAGTAAGTTATTGACAAGTTATGTAAAACTTTTTTTATAGTTGAATAAATTCACTACAAAATTTATTATTATTGTTATTTAAGATATTATTCATTACTAGAAAGAAACAGTCTATACAAATTTTTGGTTTCTTAATATTAATAAAATAAAAAACTAAACAAATGGAGAAGAATTGCATTAGATTATCTAAAACTGATCCTGTTTTTTTGGCAACTTATTCTTGACAGTTTTTTATTTTTTGGAAGAATTAAGGGACATTTGTTGGAATAGCATCATTAGTTACCATCTTTCCTATCTAGTTCACATTAAGATTCTTCAAAATGAACCTGCAAAAATATTTTAAACACTTTTTTTTAATACATACTTCAATCACATTAAAAGATTTGGAGTTAGAATTTTGCAAGCATACTCTCATGAACTTTTCTACAACAGAAACAAATTATCTAAGCAACTTAACACATGAATTTGAAGAAAAAAATTTATAAATCCAAAAATATGTGATAGGTTGCACACTACACAGATTGTTTATTAGGAATGTGAACAATCCATTTGAACTAAAACCATAAGAGCCATTTCTGTGCAAAAGAAGCTCTAAACAACTTTTAATTTAGTTATAAAAGAAAGAAAATTCACCCAAAAATATTCTTAAGCAAACAATTTAGAATGAACATAAATAAGTTTATGTTAATATATCGTTTTTTATTTGATGTTTACAAAACAATCTTTTTTTACACTTTTCTGTTATTGATATTTGAATTTTAAAAAAATCTGGAATATCAGAACAAAAATTACGAATCAGGACAAGTTTTATTCGGAATTACGAGAACAACTACTATTTGTGTTAGATACATAGCATTAATGTATTGAAGTACCATCTTTGTAGACTTTATTTACAAAATCTTTTTTTATGTCCTTTCAAGTTGTGAGACAAATTGTCAGTGTTATTCACATATATTAAAAGTTGGTGCATCTCTTTTACGAAAAAATATATTCATTATTCAAAAAAACATATAATTTGGAACAAAATAGATCAGTTTGTAGTATAAGTGAATATCAATGAAAAGATTAGTAAAAATAAAAAAGCAAATATCTCATAGCATAGACACCCCTCAGTGAGCACTGTGTTAGGGAAGTGTTAAGATTTTCTATATGATGTGCAAGAACTTCTTTAAATATAGAGTACATACTTATTTTGTATCAAACATATTCTAATACAACTCTACATAAATTACATGTTATTAAAGTAGCAATTTAACCAATATATATAATAATAATTCTAACTAATATACATTATAATAGTTATTAACTAAGTTTATAGTGACTTTGCTTATCTTTCTGAGAGAAAAAAATTCTAGGAAGTTAAACTTAGCAATTTTTTTTTTAATTTTCACAATTCAAACTATTCTTTTTTTTAAATTTTTTAACACATTATTTTGAAAACTTTTTTATTCATCATATTGTTACAGAAGATCAGGATTTTTGAAATTTTTTTTTTAAAAAAGCTATTTTATAATTAATTAGAAGTTCACCATGAACATTTTTACGTAAGGGTTACTTTTATATAAAAGAAAACTGCTAAAAAAGGTTGAAATATAAAATCATTGTTCAGTAGAAGTTTTTAATAAATTAACATGATTAAAAGTCTATCATATCGAAAGGCCCTCACTATAACAATACATCCCTCTACAACAATATATTTATTTGGTCGCCAAATTATTATTGTAGCGAGGCTTTACATTATAAAAACTCTCCTATTTCTTATCTAATGGTGCAACTTAATTTTTTTAAAAAAGAAATTAATAAAGAAGAGTAGCAAACCTTTTTGGTATAGAACAAAACAATAAATTTCAATATCAACATAAGAGGAAGTAAAGGAGAATATAATACACCAAGCCTGTAAATAAACAAATACCTAATATACATAAAACGTTATTTTATACTTAATGTAGGGTTAAAACTTACAGTTTCAATATAGCATTCATGTTTAAATTTAAATTTTATTGCCTTTCTCATAATTCAGGGTGCATAGCCAAATCTTTCAACAAAAAATAAGCACCTTTTGAGTACTTTTTAAGCACTTAAAAAATGTTTTTAAGCACTATATACATTCACAAAATGCAAAATAATTTTCAAAGACTTTACATAATCATGATAAAATAAATAGTTTCTGACAAAGAACTCTTTCCTGGAATACATTAGCCATTATAAAATGATCCAGAGATTTTTCGGTTCAATATCAGAGGAAGGAAAATAAGTCTGAAATTGAGAGTATATTGCAAAATGCAGCAGAATTGTACATAAGAGATGAATAATCTCACAGAACTCAGGTCAGTAGTCTTAGATGCAGACTCGCAAGTATTTCATCTAACATGTAAAATGATTGGCGCTTTCATACCCTATGGACCGACGATACGCCAATATAGATTATAGTTGAATGAATTGTGCAAATATTGAATAGAACTATGTGAAAAGCACGCTTTGGGATAATAAGTGACAAAAACTGATATGGTAAAAAAAAATATCATTTCAAAAAGGGAAAGTTAAGCACATTTTACTTTGGGCCTTTAAGGGCTTTTGAATAACAAAAATAAGCACCTTTAAACACTTTTTAAAAACACTACGCATCCTGCTAATATATAAAACGTTATCTTTTACTTAATGTAGGGTTCAAACTTACAGTTTACATATAGCATTCATATTTAAATTTAATTGCTTTTCTCAGAATTTTTTTTTTTTTTTTACAAACTTTTCATTTTTAAAGGAAGAAAAAATATCTTGAAGTAACTGTTTAAAAAGGAAGTGACATTTATGCTTTTGCATTTGATTTTAAAAGCCACAACATTTCAAATATTAAAAGATTTACACAAAAAACCTGATTAGTATGTTAGTGTTTCTTTTAAAACCTTGAAAAATTTTAGAAATAATTTTTGACTTCACTTCCATAATGAAAATCGTGAAGAGCTAGTTAGTACTTCTGCAGAAGGAGTCACTTGAAAAAACATGCCACCAAAGTTTAATTTAAGCAGGGTTGCCACAGAAAAAAATGAACAAAATAATTGCTTTTAGTAGTCTAAAACATGAAAATTGTAGCCAAACATTAGGAAAATAGTTGCCTAAATAAGAAAAAAAATTCATCAAAAATATGACTAAAATTTTGTTAATGACTTAATTGTCATATACCATGATCCATTCAGTCAAGTTGGTGGCAAATATGATAATTTTTATATAAACGTAAATGTTTATATATATATATATGAAAAGTGATTACTCAAATTCGAAATTCACGGATCGTAATATCGTATTAAAAATGGCTTTTTTCTTTCTTTTGAAAATCATGTGGAATTCCGTAGCAATAATCATTGAAAAGACGATCGAGAAATGAAATAGACTTACAACGGAATCTGTGCAGATTGAACGAATTAAAAAGTGAAAATATCTGGTAAAAAAAAAAACGGTAAAAGTGATTGAACGAATTAAAAAGTGTTTGCAATTTAAAATTTCAATTTTTTTTTATTTTTTAAGAAAAAAAAAGTTTAGTGTGTTCAGAAGCTATCTTGTGGCGTGCAGATTTTCCACCCAATTTATGCGTAAAAAAAAAAAAACATTGCTAGGAGTACAGAAAAGTCTCCCAATAGTCTCCTTTTCCTGAAAATAGTTGCTTTTTGAGCCTTTTCAGGCAAAAATAAATTGCCATAGTCGTCTCATGCCAAAAATAGTTGCATTTTAGTCGCCTGTGGCAACCCTGCTTAAGTCATTCTTCTAGACAATCGAAGGAGGAGGTGGGGGAAATCGCTTAACACCATTAGACTTAGAATAACATTAAATCAAAGTAAGATATTGCAATTATCTTTGATTCTGGTGTTAATTAATAATTTTATTTTTCTCTTCTATATGAGTAAATATACAGGTGATTATCAAAATAATGGAAACACTTTGAATAAAAGGGACATTTAAGAATTCGCTTCATAAGCATTAAAATATAATCTTAGCTACCAGTTTTTTTTAATATAAAAGTACATATATTAGGTGGTATGAGAGAGCTTTAGCAGAGTTGTCTACGTTTTGATTGTCAGACCTCACAGATTTTCAGAGAGGCCAAGTTGTAGGAGCCCGACTAGTTGGAGCAACAGTGACCGAAACATCTCAGCTTTTAGGCGTTTCTAGAGGTACGGTGTCTAAAGTCATGACAGCATACACACAGCGAGGAAAGACAAGCTCAGCAAAGGAAAATAGTAGACGGAAGGAGAAGCTGAGTGAAAGAGACAGATGGATATTGAAGAGGATTGTAATGTCTAAAAAGAAAACAACTGCAGCCAAAGTGACCGCAGAGCTCAATCAGCATCTGGATTCTCCAGTGTCAACAATTACAGTTAGGAGATACCTTCATAAAGAGAACATTTACGGCAGAGCAGCAATTCTCAAGTCTTCAAAATCTAGGGTGTTTCCATTATTTTGATAACCACCTGTATACAATTAGAATTTTTCTCTCATTCCCTTCCATTTCACAGAGTAGTCATAAAATAAAAAAGAGGAAATCCAAGAATGAATATATATACATGTAGAAGCTATCAAAATTTGACAAAAAAAAGTGCAATTTTTAAACCATGTGATTATAAATCCCGATGATTAATTTAAAAATTGTATGAATATGAATCACATGCACTTTTAAAATCGTGTGAATAAGTATTGCAATATTTGATTTTAAATTTAGAGATTATGAATGCTGATATGTGGCTTTTAAATCACTTGAATTGGATTTCAAAAATACGATATTTTGAAATCCAATTCAAGCGATTTCAATTTTTAGATAACATAAATAAGAAAATCCATATTTGATATTACATGCTGACTGCATAAATGATTCCCGACACTGGATTTTAAAAATACGTAAATACAAATCGCGATATTGGATTCTTAAATCTTGTAAATGAGAATCACAATGTACGATATTTAAATCGCGTGAATAAGAATGGCAATGCGTAACTTTTAATTCAGGTAAATACGAAAATCGATGTTTGATATTAAAATGGCGCAAATAAGAATCGAGATATTAGCATATTCTGGACTTGGGATTTCTTAAATGCCTTTTTAGTATTGCACAAGATTAATTGAATGAGCATATAAATATTTTCACCGCAAATCCTCCGCTATTTATTTATTATTATTTCGTTTGCTTTCGTGCCATCAAACAGCGATGTCTGAATTACAGATATACGAGCTAAATACGTAAAATTTTATTTCGTGTGCGTAAAAGTGGTGAAAATAGCTAAAATAAGTAAAAATGAGGAAGGGTTGGCAGCTACGAAGTTTGAATTTTTTTTTTGTTTATCTTTGAAAATCGGAAATAAATATCATTTCATTTCAACGACTGAATTTTCAGAAAAAGAGGAATATTTATAAAAAAATCGAAACTTTTAGAGAATCAGAGTCTTTGATAAAAAAGGCTGAAATTCGAGAGACAAAAGTGGAAATCCGCTAAATAGCGGAAAAATCTCGTCCCTTATTTCAAATCATCCAAGTAGCTCTGCAACATAAAAACCTAAGGCCATCATCAAACATAGCCGATGAGAAAACATCTTACATGATTTACTACCAATGAAAATATAATGGGAACACATTAAACAGCCAATGAAAAACAATAATCAGGGTGGAGCTGGAAATGCCATAGGGCATCATGAATAATATTTGGCTCATTTAAGTTCATTTGACATTGAATGTTGAGATTCATCGACTGGAGATATAATTTCTTTTAAAAAAAGTAATAGATAAAAGAATACCAAGTAATTGTTTGCAGATAAATAAGAGCCAAAATTTCTTGAGGTAGAACAAATTGAGCACTGCCAATCCATCTCGTAAATCTATTATCAAACTTCTTTGTTATATAACTGAAAAGGAAAAAAAAATTATTTCACACAAGTTTCTAAAATATTTTAGTAATAGTTACATAGTTTTATGAATAATTTCTAAATATATAATGTGCGAAAAATCGATATTAATTTATATACTATACATGTTTCATATGTAACATTTATAATTAAATTACCTATTAATGCAGAATAAAATGGGCAGGTCACATAATCAGAATCGACGAAGACCGTACCACAAAAAGAGTTTTCAATGCCAGACCAGTTGGCACACAAAAAAGAGGCAGGCTGAATTTGAGATGGATAGATGGCCTAGAAAAAGACCTTTTGGTCTTAACTAAAAACTGGAAAACACTAGCAGTAAAGAGGTAAGCCTGGAAAAAACTTCTTGAGAAGGTCAAGGTTCAGGCTGGGCTGTCGAGCCATTGATGATGAAGATGGTTGATGCAGAATATCAGACCTGCAGAGTCGCAACACATAGCTTTCAAATCAGGTAAATATGAAAATCTATGTTTGCTATTAAAATTGCGTGAGTAAGAATCGCAATATTAGCAGATTACAGCATAGTTCCAAGTATTCAAAATGAAAAAAATCCGCAAAAGAATCATGTAAGACTTAATTCTTTACATAATTAGTGAAAGAATGTATGCCTCGTTAACGGGATTTAGAAAAAGCTTAAAAATTTTGTCAGATCACAAGTTTTAGATTCGTTAGAAGTCCGCAAGCCAATGGTCTTGATATACCTGAAATTTTGCCATATTCACATAATAAATCACAGATTCTAGTTTATAGACCGGGAAGAATGATGCAAAAAACCCAGAATTCAGAGGTACTTCTGGAATACAAATCACCCCAGTATAATTCAAAGATTTTCAAAATAGCTAATTATATTACACTCAGTATTTTGCATTTCAGAAAATACATTTTCAAGCCATTGAATTAAGAGATTTGGTAACATTAAAAAAGTTTGAACTTCATAAAAAAAAAATTCCAATTCCAATCAAATGTGATTGAAGAGATAAGTGAAAATATTTATTTAATAACATTTCAGTGAGAAAAGCTATTGCGAAATGCATAAAAATATTAAGAAGCTGTTCACTCAAATTAGGTTTCAAATTTCTCTGATTTTTCCAGAGAAAAATCTTAAAATATTCAGGTCAGCAAGTTTTTTATTCTCATAAAAAGTGAGAATATTATAAAATATTTCATTTAAAATGCTATATTTTTTAACAGGGTGGCCACTCAAATCAGTTTTCAAATTTTTTAATTTTAGAATGATATAAAAAATTTATTTGCAAAAATATATTATTTTTGATTTTAAAAATTATAAATCTTTAAAAAATTTGGAAAAAAACATGTTCTAAAATTTGCTAATTTCAGATTTTTTGGTACAGAGACAGAATGTTATTAATTATTAAGCATTACAATTTTGATCTTTCTGCCTTTATATCCATGGTCAAAAGAAAAAAAAATACCCCAAAGCATCGGAACAAACTTGAATGATAAATAGATTCAGCTCACAGACTAGAAGAAAAAATAACATACTTTTATGAACAGAAGCAATATCCTAACCTCTTTTACCACCTACATCACAATCTTTACCTTTCCTAAATTGCATAGTTCCATTATCTCCAAAAAAGTCAAAAGTTTCTCCATTCATTTAGCAACCATGGCAGAGTAATATGTGGCATTTTAGTTTTAACATTACTAACAGGGTAATAATAGAACAAATTTTGAGGCAAAGTATTGCAAAGCTGATGATATTTCAACAGTATGGCGATAAATTTCCACCTAAAAAATTTGGGTATAACGGATAGTAAAATAACTAAAATTCTGAAAATCAAAGAAAAAAATTCTAGTTTTTCCCCCCTGACTTTTCTAGTATGAAAAAAATTTCTTGATAATTCCAGGTGTGTGTGGCCATAACGTCAAACCCACGGTTTTAGTAAACTTTCTCAGTGGTCTCATTTAACTAACATTACTTCATACACTCATAGTGAACAGTTGAAAAATTGGTATTCTGTTTACAGTAGATTCAGTTTTTTTTAACAATTTCTTTAAATTTAAACTTGAATGAGTTGTGATTGCATTATATTTGCTTTTAAACTACAACAAACAAGTCATTAAGCAGCACAACCTTTTTTCCCTAGGTTGCAAAAGAATGAGAAATTTTCTCAATCTTGGAGAACTATATCAGCATCTAACTCTACTTGAAATTGAATTTTAGTACATTGAATAACATTAATTCCTTCCATAGAATGTAAAACTTATTTTTTTTAAAAATATTTTATTTATTATTGATTTAATCAGCTGATAATTTAAAAACCAACTATGTGTAACCATAATCTCTACTTTACAATCGTTGTTGAACAGCCGACCCAATTTTGGGTTTACGACTACTAATGTTGAACTCCGTAGCCCTATAATTTGTAGTTCAATCCAGAAGACAAAGGTTGGGAGAAATGTGCCTTTGCGGTTGAATTTTTGATGGAACTAACCTGCATTTGCCTTGCACGGACTACGAGAACCTCCCTTGATTAGCCTGACGGCAAGGGGACTCTAACCCATGATCTGTCTTCCACTGAGGATATTTCACATCAGCACTGTGGTCGGTGCAAGCCGGATGCAGAATTTTTATCAACCAGTCATCGCTAGGATTTGAATCAAGTTCACCTCATTGGAAAACAAACGCTCTATCCCCTGAGCCAACACAGCTCCGTAATCACTATTCTTACAAATTGTCAGATTGCTAAAAAACAATTTTTCTAGGATTTTGGACATACCATTTATAACTTAATATTGGGTCTGCAAAGAATCCACTATAACTGTGTTCGACTGTATTTATTAATGTTCTGTAATTACAGACATGCACAGCATATGACCCTCCTCATAATAATTTAAAAGATATTACTTTTAATAGAAATTACTTAACTCATTTATGAAAAAACGGCAACTTACTTTCTACCAACGTTTAAAAAGAAAAAGAACAGAGAAACTAAGAACTCAGAGACATTTAGCTTATACAACTCTTGGCCAACATATGTTTCCCAACACTAGAAAAGATTATCAAAAATTACATTACTTACTGGAATTATACAAATAGTAAAATGTGAGTACGAAGTTTTAAAAACACAAGATGATTAAACACAAAGATACACATTCAATGACAATACTTGAATAGTAACTTAGTGAATTTTTTGGTAATAGACATTAGCTATAAATCAAATCAATAAGTTTATCATAAATTAAATAAAACTTATTTTCCATTTATTTTTTTTATAAAAAACCAACTAACTGATTAAAAAACAAATTAAAATGATAATACCCGAAAATATGAACTGCCAACATAAATAATTTATGATACAAAATGGTAGTCTCTTCATGCTAGTACATAAATATAATCTTTACAAATAAATAGCTTATAGTAACTTAGTGAATTGTTTGGTAATAGACATTAGCTATAAATCAAATCAATAAGTTTATTATAAATTAAATAAAATTTATTTTCCATTTATTTTTTTTATAAAAAACCAACTAAGTGATTAAAAAACAAATTAAAATGATAATACCCGAAAATATGAACTACCAACATAAATAATTTATGATACAAAATGATAGTCTCTTCATGCTAGTACATAAATATAATCTTTACAAATAAATAGCTTAGTTTAACATAGCCGAAACGTGTAATGCAAAAAAAATATTTTCCTGCTGAAAATTTCTCTGTTACCGTATTTAATTTATAACTTTTATCAAGAGAAACAAATCTAATTAAGTTTTAAAAAGTTAAATTTTAACAAATTTCTATTATATATATATTACTATAACCTCTCAGGATTGACCACCCTCCGTACCACAGTAAAATGGTCTTTGATAGAGGTTGGTCGTTTTTAGGAGCTACCTCCACGACTTGATAACTGTTATCGAATGATTTTTTTGCTAGCGATTTTAATTTTAGTCATCCTTGTGAGGAAATACCACTTTTGTCCGTGTTACGAAAAGGGGGATCAATGAATACAGTTTAGCGTCTGTAAAAACTGAGACAATTATGCGTAAAAACCAATTTACTAGTTAGAAATTATAAAGCTATTTTAAATAAATAAACTACAGTCGGACTTCTATTTAACGAACTTCCATTTTACGAATTTCTCTATTTTGCGAATTTTTTCGTGGAACCAAGAACATTTTGGGAATTTCTTCGTTAAATAACTTCTAAATAGCAAAGTGAATTTTCTATTTAACGAATTTTTTTTTTGAGATCTACTTTCCCCATTTCCCAAAATATTTGAGAAAATTATTAACTTGTTAACGCATTTCATGGAGGAAATGACCTTGAACTGATTTTCGCATCCCCTTAACTTTTAGAGAAAGCAGTAAAATTCCTTTCCCTTTTTGTTTGCATTTCATACAGGAAATGCAATCCCACTAGAAAAGGGGGGAAAGGGTCAAATTCCTTGAATAGGAAATGAGCAGAGAAGATAAAAGGAATGGGTCATCAAAGTGTGTGGTCCCTGGTCCCTTATTGACATGTCCTATTATCTCCACCCCCACTGTTCACTTCCTTTCTAGAAAAACTTTCAACTTTCTCGTTGTTCACTCGGTAGAGCTCCTGTTTTAAGATTGCTGATCAGAGTGCTGCTTGTTGCTTTTCTTACGGCTGCAAAATGTCGAAGCGAAAGTGCCTGACTATTAAAGAAAAAAATTACAAGATAAAGGTGCATCAATTGCAATTTTAATTATTTCTAGTATCCATGAATTTAAAACCTATTCTACGTTGTGTAAGTATTTCAAAAGATGATTTTCTATTTAACGAATTTTCCATATAACGAACTTTTTTTCGGGATTTAGCGACTTCGTTAAATAGAGGTCCGACTGTATTATGTTTTTTGTTCAAGTTTGCACTAAATTTTATACCATAAAAATTACTTAGCTTTAATAGTTGAGAAGAGATTTGTTTGTTTGAGATGCTTGTTTTTTCTAAAAATAACTTTTTTTTCTAATTTAGCTTACAATTTTAGAAGTAAATCGTTGACAGCATAGTTTTTAGCATCAAATTGTAAATGATTGATGCATTCTGACAGCAACATGAGGTTGTATCCTCAAACAGAGCTCTCTTAATAAGAGCCATCTCTTCCCTTCTTTAAAAAAAAAAAGAGTTTTTTCCTGCTTTGGCTTTTAGTGATTCATGTATTGAACCCATTAATCATCATAAAGGGGAAGAGTGACGCTCCTCCTCAGGAAAAGAGGGAGATACAGCTGGCGCTCGTAAAAGAGGCATTTCCTGAAACCTTTTCATTCGAGTGTTAGGGAAAGAAGAAATAGGGTGGAAACGTTAATGTGGAGTGGGAGTCAAAATGGAAAACTTGAATAGGTCTAAAAGGATACACATCCTTGAGAAACATTTGTTCTCCTCCTGATCATGTAATACTTAGGAGGCAAACTTTCTTTCTATATTTTCTCTATACAAGTAAGAGGAAGTAAATTTTTCTCTTCCACCTACCCACCTTAATGAATGACGGAAATTTTCCCTTCTTGCTTGAATCATTCTAATACAAAATGGCGGTGAGAGCAATTACTATTTTCATAATTGTAAATTTTTTTTCGTTTTCTATATTTTAAGTAATAATAATTTTTTTTCTAATATTTTGTGTTTGATTGATTAGATATCATTCTGATACTAAAACATTATTGCCCAAAGAATAATTTAAATTTATTTTTTGCTTCTTAGATTCAGATCGTTTACTAGATCATTTTAAACTTTGTTTACCTTGTTAGTCTATCATACGGAAAAATCTATTATCCGGACTTCCGGAAGTCACGCCGATTCCGGATACGCGACTTTCCACTGTATTTATAAATCAGCATTTGAATAAATAATACCAGGCATGCATAAATAATTCTATCACCTTTTTTACGGAACAAAAAAATCTTAAATATTCAGAAAGTAGAAAATTTCGTTTACTATTAACTATGTCCATCAAAAAATATTAATACTGTTGTCTGGGTACCAATCTAGCTAC
Organism: Parasteatoda tepidariorum; assembly: GCF_043381705.1. Classification (NCBI taxonomy): domain Eukaryota; kingdom Metazoa; phylum Arthropoda; class Arachnida; order Araneae; family Theridiidae; genus Parasteatoda; species Parasteatoda tepidariorum. The sequence continues at coordinate 103,340,417 of NC_092205.1, read as the reverse complement.
ATCACTGATCAACTTTCTTTACAGAAAAAATGTACATTTAATTTACACAGCAGAGGATTACTATGCATTATATGAGACCATACAATGAAAATTATTTTAAAAAAAATTTGGGGGATAAAACTAATTGGCAGAGTAGTTTGTGTAACCCTAAGTTAGCACACAAAATCTACTAGCGTGGAATTACGTGAAGAACTGCAATTTGTCTATCTCTGATTATATGGCTAGACAACAACATTAAAAGAGCTCACCATGGGTGCATGACAGTGAGATTTACCTTTGCCACAAATATCTACAGGTTGGCAAAATATTTGATGTTGAAAAGAAGCAACTAAAACAACAACAGACGAGAGTCCAATAAAAGCACTCCTAAAACACAAATATCAGCATTTTAATAAACAACATAAAATGAGCTATACACGGAACGTAAAAAACAATTAGCATAAACAATATAGCATATGATGAACAAAACATGAAAAGAAAAAAAACTCTGATTGTGCATCTAGAATGACGATTGATCTAATGAACGGATTTTCACATATCAGAACTTAATGGTTCACGAAGACTTTCATGGTTCACTTTATTTAATTCGAACATAATATGCTAATTAATTAGAACACACAATATTTTAAGTTACAAAATGAGACATAAAGGGCACTTTCTCTGAACGAACATACCTACTTTTTTGGCAGATTTATATTCCTGTCCCTCAAAATAGGAAGGGAAATTACTGTCATCTGGGAAATATGGTTCCAATTGTATGGTCTGGAGACTAGTCGAATGTGTGAACCTCTTATATTGAATTTTAAAAAATTTGTATATTTAAAATTCAATTTTTCCATAACTATTTGATCGATTTTGTTCAAATTTTGTACTTTGCTACATAAAGTTAGTCTTTTAGATTTGTAAACTTTACAATTCAAAATTTTTAGACTATAATTAACAAAACATTAAAAAACAATAATTAATAAAAAAATTATCCTAAAATTATCTTTAGATTAAAAAAAAAAAAAATGAGAACAAAAATTTTTCGATTTACTTAAAAATGTCTCCAGATATGGCAAAAAGTAAAATTAACATACAGTTTAGGTTGCTTTCCATATATGAACCATATTTTGTTGCAAAAATGATGGAGTTCAGCAGGAAACCGACACTCAGTGGTTTGTTTATTTATATTTAATCGCTATTCATAAGATTAATCTATGATGCATCGGTTAGCACGCCAGAAGGCATCACAACTATACTTTTTACGCATCTAAATAAAACCTCATAAGCATTGTTTTCGTTGGTAATTTATGTAAACAGACTTATATTTATTTATTCAGTTTCAACAAGTTTATCAAGTCATGTAAAAGTTTTCTTTGTCTGTGCTGTGGCCACTTATGTCTAAATGTTTGTTTAACAATGCATTTATAATCTACTGTCAAATTTAAGTTTAATTAACACATTGTTTTTACTTACCTCGGTCATTGATGTGCCCCCGCTATGTTATAATGTAACAACCAAACTGCGGTAATGACAAAATTCCCCGGTTTTTCCAAAATTGAACTATCCTTTTTTTGAGGGTAAGAAATTCCTCAAAAAAAATTTACATTAATTCAAAGAAAGTAAGTTTTTGTGCGTGATTTTATAAATAAAATATCATTTGCACTAATTAATTAATATATTTGAGGTCACCACTTTAAACCATTGAGTCCTAGTAAGTGAAGATTTGATCACTAAATTAAGTTATTTAGGGAACTGCACTTTGTTTTAAAATTTGATAAATGAGACAGATCAACAATTATGAAACTACAAGAATTGTTTCTGGATTTGCTGAAAATAGTAAATAAGCATCTTTATTAAGATCTTTTTAAAGATCTGTAATAAGATCTTTATTGATTAATGATAAATCCATAGTAAAATACTTTATTTTATTTTATAACCGCCACGGAACAGCCGACCCAATTTTTGGGTTTACGACTTCTGATGTTCAACTCCGTAGCCTTGTAATTTTGAACCCAATCCAAAAGACAAAGGAGCTCCTAGATCAAGCAAAGGGAGAAATTTGCTATCGTGGAGCTCTGTTTGATGGAACTAATTCCCTACAGTTGCGTTACATATTGAAGAAAACCACGAAAATCTCTAACAATTAATTTGGGGCAAGGTAACTCTAACCCATGATCCGTCTACCATTGAGGATATTTTACCTCAGCACTTTGGTCGGTGCAAGCGGGATGGGGACTTTGTATTGACCTGCCATTGCAAAGATTAAAACCTGGTTCACCTAATTGGAAGGAAAACGCTCGGGTGTGTAGCCAAATCTTTCAACAAAAAAATAAGCACCTTTAAAGCACTCAAAAACATTTTTAAACACTATACACATTAACAAAAGACAAAATAATTTTCAAAGGCTTTACATGATCATAATAAAATAACTAGTTTCTGATCTTTGAATCTAGAACTTTTTTTTAAAATTACATTAGCCACCATAAAAAGATCGAGAGATTTTTGGGTCCGATTTCAGAGGGTGAAAAATGAAGCTTGAAATTGAGAACATCTTGCAAAATGCAGCAGAGTTGCACATGAGAGTGCAAGAACCTCACCGATCCCAGCTCAGTAAGCGCAAGTATTTCACCAAACGTGTAAAATGGTTGGCGCTTTCATACGTTATGAACCAACTGTACGCCGAAATAGACTGTTGAATGAATTGTGAAAACGTTGAATAGAACAATGTGAAAAGCACGCTTTTGCATAATACGTGTCGAAAATTTACATGGTAAACAAAAAAATCTCATTTTCGAAAATTAAAAATTAACCACTAAAACACTGAATGAAATAAGCACCTTTAAGAGCTTTTAAAAAACGAAAATAAGCACCTTTCAAAAATGCTATGCACCATGTCTATCTCGAGCCATCACAGTTCAGGAATTTTAGGGGTCACAATACTTTTATAAACTTATCATTCTATCCTATTGCTTTGCAGGAGATTAGTGTTTGGTATTCATTTTTATTTAAATTTGCACTTTTCTCTTCCTTATAAAAGTTAGCAATTTATGCAATTTTAAAGTTGTTAAGTATAACTAAGAGGTAAGTGATAAGCCTATATAAGTATTATTATTATTAAAAAAAAAAAAAAAAAAAGAAATATTTGGGATTTTGATTATGCAGACAATTTAAGTTGTATATAACAGACGTGTCACTCCTGTTAGCTTCTTGGATTAATTCATTTTTTTATTTGTTACGGTAATAATTTTCATGTACATAAAAATGCTTTTGTTTTAATATTAAAATTTTTTCTATGAAAAAAAAGAACCTCTATTATGAGTATAGTTCGTTCACCAAGAGTTGGCACTTGGCTCCGCCTTCATCACGTGGCATCCGACGATACTATTTTGTTATTTTTGGGAGAAGGATGTGAAAAATCCTGATATTTGGAGATCGTATGACAAAAAGATTTATTCCCCCATCTTTATGTGCATTTTTTTAACATTAAATATTTTATAAATTTGATATCTCTCTTTTGAGTGAATATTTTGTATTTTTGAGACATTTTGCTGTGAAAACTGCAGTTTTTTAAATTTAAAAAATATTTAATTAGAGTAACGTAAGGTATAATAGCAGATGATACTGCGAATTAAGGAGGTGGAGCCAAGTACCAACTCCTGGTGAATGAATAATAAGCTAAGAATCGTGCCTTTTTCGGAGGGCATGAAGTCTGTTAACATATTAACATATGTTTGTGATATGTTTAACATGATATGTTTAACATATGTTAACAATTTTAACATATGCTTGTGAAATCTCAGCCATATATTGTACGGATGAGGCTATGTTGGGTACCTTTGAGATAAAGGTCTTGAGAAGTATTTTTGGCGGACATAATTAATAAAAAATTTACAAGATTAATTGAATGAGCAAATAAATATTTTCACTGCAAATCCACCTCTATTTTTTTTCTCTTTTTTTGTTTGCTTTCACTCCAGAATACAAGAAGCAGCGACGTCTGAATTACGAAAATACAAGCTAGCTCACCGATGGAAAAAAAATACGGAAAATCTTATTTTCTGTGCGTGAAATGGGAGAAAATAGCTAATATAAGTAAAAATGCGGAAGGGTTAGCAGCTAGGACGCAGCTGGAATTTTCTGTTTTTTTTTTAAAAAAATCGTAAATAAATATAATTTTTTTTACTTTAACGACTGAATTTTTAAAAAAAGCAAGATATTTATTTTTAAAAAAAAAACGAAACTTTTAGGGAATTGGAGTTTTTGATAAAAAGGCTAAAATTCGAGAGATAAAAGCGAAAAAAATCTCATCCCTGTATAAAGGTCAACCAGTTTTATCCCAAGGAAATGATTTTTAGAGAAACTTCAGTGGGAGGAATGAGGACTTCAATAATTTCGCTCTGCGGAAAATTAAATTCCGCATAAAATATTTTAACTTGTGCAAAAAAAACAAAAAAAATTCAGCGGAAATTAGCGGGAAAAATCTGAAGAAAAAAAGTGGAAATATGCGGAAGAATCTCATCCCTGTTAGAAGATCAAATCTAGAGCTTCATAACTCATATAATGGACCTGACATTATTAACTTTATTAAACGACAAATAATAAAATGGGCAGACCACCTTATCAGAATGGACGAAGATCGTACCACAACAAGNAGCAAAAAAAATCTCATCCCTGTATAAAGGTCAACCAGTTTTATCCCAAGGAAATGATTTTTAGAGAAACTTCAGTGGGAGGAATGAGGACTTCAATAATTTCGCTCTGCGGAAAATTAAATTCCTCATAAAATATTTCAACTTGTGCAAAAAAAAAAAAATCAGCGGAAATTAGAGGGAAAAATCTGAAGAAAAAATAAGCGGAAATCCGTGGAAGAATCTCATCCTTGTTAGAAGATCAAATCTAGAGCTTCATAACTCATATAATGGACCTGACATTATTAACTTTATTAAACGGCAAAGAATAAAATGGGCAGGCCACCTTATCAGAATGGACAAAGACCGTACCACAACAAGAGAGTTTTCAATGCCAGACTAGTTGACACACGAATAAGAGACAGGCCGAATCTGAGATAGATAGATGGCCTAGAAAAAGACTTTTCAGTCTTAAAAACTGGAAAACACTAGCAGGAAAAAGGTTAGCCAGGCACAAAACTTCTTGAGAAGACTAAGGCCCACCCTGGGCTGTCGTGCCATTGATGATGATGGTGACGAAGGCTAGTAATGCAAATTGAGTTAGAAAATTATGTTACTAGGTACCATTTAATATGTTTTTTTTTTTAACTTCAAAACATAATGACAAATTTATGGACATTTTCATTGTTAAATAGTTGTCAAATGAAGTTACCTTGCAAGAGATAAATTCACAGTTGTTCTGGCATGAAACTTTTCAAATTGTGTCACAAATGAGAAAAATAAAGGAGAAGCTGTTCTGATTGCTGTCACGGATAAAACAGGCATATATTGCAACATTAAAGTTTTAATTCCTGGTTGATAAGGATAATTTTCTTCCTGCCAATAGAAATATGTATAAGTAAAATAAATAATAATAATAGACAATTAAACAACAAGCTTAGAATAAATAGGATAAAAAAATAGTTAAAAAATAAATTATCCAAATTAAATAAGAGTTTTATTTTATTTAGATAATTTAATAAAATAAGAGTTTTATTTCATTTAGATAATTAAGTACATACATATTTAAATATTGCGGTCCCCCTAATTTGTCTAAAATTATTTCCTTTGGTACGGTTGTACACTATATTATAACATAATACCTTACCGAGTTTTATATTTTACAATGATACTTGATTAATTTTGGTAATAGCTACTATTAAAATAAAAATATAGGAAAAATCTTTCTGCGAGAATTCGGCATTGTTTTGCAATGTCACCATGATTCTGTCTCAAAAGATGCAACTATATTTTAGGCATTGATGAAATTTAAGAAAGTTTTGTGCACTATTGACAATGTATTTGTCATTTCACCACCACTATGAAAAAGTTCCTCAAAAACAGCAAATATTAGCAGTTTTGAAAATATTCTACTTTTGACTGTCACAATTATGTTAAATTGATTTAAATACAGCAATCGATAAATATTTTTACAAGCATGATTTTTTTACTTCGTTTTAATTGCTCATTGTGAAATAAGCATACACTTCATACCACAATAAATTCATGGATAAAAAAGAAATTGTACCCGCAGCTGCAAGTGAACAAGAGTGAATATCATATAATAGCTTCCAGAAATCAATGCTATAACTGACAAATTCACAAGAAATCTTATGCAATATAATTTTATCCATACGCTCTGTGATCTTGCTTCAGCTTTTTTTTTGTACACAATTTCTGACAAAGTTGTCTAAGAAAAAAAAAACATTATTCACTACTTTTTTTTAACAAATTAAAATTGATTTTTTAAAAAATGCTCTGTAAAGGGCACTTACTCTTATATTGTTAGTAAAACTTCTGCGATGAATTTCTGCATTTTTGCTACCTTGAATGCAATAATCCCAAGCAGAGAAAACCTCATTGGCAAATCGAGGTGCAGAATATTCCTGAGACATTATGGCTTCATAAACTCCAAACGAAGAACTGAAATATGAGATGCCTGGCTTCAAAACTCAATAAACATTATCGTCGTTTTCCTTTGTTAATGAATATAATACTTTTTGCTGTTCATTAAAAGATAAGGAGAAAATTTTTGCATTTAAAATTGTTCATTAAGATTTTTCTCTTGCCAAAATATTAAAAGCTAGCTAACTATTCACCTCAGTGATTTTTTTTTCTTTTTTTTTGTGGCTAATACTTAAATAATAGAATTTAATGAATGTTAGCTATTTTCTTATTCAGTCTCACAGCTTAATTTTTTGTACAGAGATGAAGGAAGGCAATTTTTTTTCCTTTCTTTTTGTACTGGAATCCAGAAACTATTTGTTTCACAGTATTTTTTCATTCTTTAATTAATTTTAAATTCACTTTCTCAAAATTCATTTCAAAAATCATTTGTTTACAATTTCTAACAAATTTGGACAATGTCAAACAAATGCCACTATCTGCTCTTGAAAGCAGACATTTTTGCATCACAAATGTGTCAAGATGTAATATGCCACACAGGAAAATGAAAAAGAAGAAATAGGGTGTACAACTGTGTTTTTAGGGAAGTGAAAATGGCTTGTTTCATTCCTAATAAGAGACATAAATATCGCAAAACAGGAAACTAAGAATCCTAATGATGAGTGTAAAGACATTAACCCTTTGACAGTTATGAACGAGTTTGGCTCGCAATCGACATAATGCGCACAAACGAGTTCCGCTTGGGAGCAAGATTTCGACCGTAATCGTTAGTAACAAGCACTACTCATGTAGTGAAATTTTCCCCCATTGCACGCTGACGAGCTTAGTTCGTTCGCCATTATTATTCTGCATTGATTATGTTAAAAACGAATCCTACTCGTGAAACGTAGTTAGCTTTACTGCCTACAGATGGCAGTATGGGTTCCATGAATTTCTTTTCATAATGAACGGGGAATTCATTTTTTTACCTTGTTTTTTTTTATGCATATTTTGGCGCGTTTTTTTAGGATGTTTGTAAAGTAAAATGGCTGAAAAGCGAAAGTAAGATAATTATGATGATGATTGTGATACAGAAAGCTTATCAAGTTTTCAGTCTGATGAAGACTTTGTTCAGAGTACTTAGGTAATTACAGGGTATCTGCTAAATTTTAGATTTTCAAATTCATGACTTTCCATGACTAATTCCAAGAATTTTTCATGACTTTACGAAGTTACTATTTTCTCCAACAGAAACACAATAGTAAATTTAAAAAAGCTTCATAATAACATTAATTGAAATTATAGGTGTATCCAAAACTGTTATACTCTGCATCTTCATATTTATAGATTTTTAATTTAAAAAACACGTAAATAAAGATCTGAAGCAATAAAATAGCTGAAAAAATACAAAAGTAACTTTTTGTTCTTTTATTCTGCAGAATTACATTCTAAAGATACTTTTCTTGTTCGAGGGAAAGAAGAGAAATACTTCTGATTTTTCTGTTCTCATTTCGGAATAAAACAAATTCGCCAATCACTGGCTTGCTTCTGCTAGAATTTTAAATTGATAAAATAAAAAAATAAATAATAAAAATTCTGAAATCACAGAAGCTTCACATAATTTGCTCAAAGAAATCACATAATTTGCTCAAGAAATGACGTTTTTTTTTCTTTTCATTTTTTGAAAGAACACAATTTTTAAAGAACATGATAAAAACATTTAATATTTAAATAAAATATGACTGTGAGTGGGGAGTTTGTTACAATTTCAGATATTCGGAACACCAAGAAATTGGGGGAGGGGTAAATTCCAGTTTAATAACTAGATTTTTCGACGACCTAAATTCATGACTTTCCATAACTTTTCCTTAAAAAATAGTTAAAATCATGACATTTCATGACAAATTCTGTTCAATACCGAAATTCATGACTTTTCAGGTGCGCGGATACCCTGTAATTACTGTATTTAAATGCTTTATAAAGTTTTACATTAGTTGTATTTATTTAATCCTTTCAATTTAATATTTGTCTTATATTTATAATTAACTATTATTTATAAAATTGATTATAATCATTTATAATTTACTATTAATAATTATCATTTATTTATTTTAAAGTACGTAAAAACTGTTATTTTTGTACTACAAATACTTTAAGAATTTTTTAAAATGCGTGAGGCGAGCTATCTACGGCATCGCCAGAGAAGGGTGACATTTTCGGAAGAACGGAGGGGGAAAACAGTTGCCACTTTCGACTATTGTTTGCTCGTAATACTGTAGGAATTAATGAAACTAAAACTGCTCATTTCCCTAACCGTCAAAGGGTTAATAATTTTTATAATAAACCTGATTTTTATTTTGATGGTTCTGAAAATTGGGATTACATTTCCTTGTAAATTTGTAATAAGTATGTTTAATTTCATATTTAATTCTTCCTAATTTTATTTACTTTTTCTTTAATGATTACGCATGAAGACATTTTTCATAAAAACAAACATATAATGAAATTCGGTTATTAACAGTTATCTAATGTAAAATATATTTTTTGCAATAATATTTCTAAAAACTATTTAATTGAATTGTTTTGTTTCATTTATCGTTCACATTCCCAGAATTACGATTATTGATATTTTCGACACAGATCACTTGAAACACGTTGATCTTGTAGTTCCACCGTTTGTAATCAGCATTATTAAAAGAGTACAGTTTTAACTGCTGCCCACAAAAGCTTATGTTATTGTCAAAATTTGAGAGAGAGCTCAATCAGTGTTTACAGTGATAACAAGTGCAGGGCTCCCAACATATTTTAGACAATAAAAAAGGGAAAAGAGGACCATTTGTAGCAAAAAGAGGACCTAGGAGGACCAATTAAGACTTTAACAAAAAAACTTAGTAACATTTACAATTGTAACAGTTGCTATTGTGGCACCCCTGAATACAGTTTGACTCGATATCTTTACCAAAAAATTAACAAACATCAGTCATAGAAATTTAAAAACAGAATCCTACTAAAAATATATAAATTTCACAAGTTTCCTTTACCTTAATTTACTATAAAAACAGCTAGATTTTTTTTCCAACCTCTCTTATTTAATCTCCAAAGCAAGACTGGAAATTTACAAACATGATAAAAAACAATATAAAAAATAACAAATAATCACTGAAGTAAACTAACTTTATATTTAAACATTCTCAATACTTATTTTAATCGTACAGAATAGAGAAATCAATTAATACAGAAAAAAACATTAATAATACATCTGAAGCTACACATACGCTATTGGTAAAATTAAAAGAACAAAACATTGCAATGCATAAACTAAAGCATATTTTGTACTAGTGAATGAATGGTTAAAACAAAAATAAACTTACTATGCCATCAGTATAATGAAGCAGAATAAATAGATCGCAATGTATACAAATACAAATGCTAAAGGGACATTATAAACGAATCCTCCAGAAACAGAAGCTATGGGATAATTGCCTAAAAACATAATTGTTGGCTCCATCCATCCCTACAAGTATTAAAACACCCATAAGACTTATTCTTTAACACTAAAAACAAATCAACACTTATTATATACCTATTTCAACCATAGCCGGTCAAATGACCGCACTTAATGTTTCTTGATTGAATGCATGAAATATGAATGTTAGGAAGGAAATAAACTAACAAACACTTTATTATAATTAAACAAAATTATATATTGCCAATTTTTATGCATTACAAACACAAAGAATAAAAATATTTAATTCATTGCTCAGCGCATTTTCTTATATATACAGGATGCTTCCATTGTACATTTTCCGTAAACATATTTCTTCTAATTATTATTATTTCTATAATTCTTATAATTATAAGAATATATAAGAATTATAATTATTATAATTAATATTATTTTGTCTAAGAATTAGTGCTGTCATGATTGTTTTGACATTTTAAAAACTAACAGTTAGTTAGAAATGAAGGAAAGCTATCAAAATAAAATAAAAGCTACTCACCAAAACATTTAGTTTGTGTCACTGTTTCTGACACAAAAATGCCAATCTCAAATTTTGGGTACTTTCTTGAAATTTAAATTCACAGTTATTCTGATTGAACTAACTATGCAAGTCTTTGCAGAAATGTGCAACTCATTGAATGCAATACGCTGAACATGCATTACATTGGCATTTCTGATCCAATAACCTTATAAAGCAATAAATTGTTCTCCCGGTCAAATGACCAGTTGTGGTAGAAATAGGTATACGAGTAGTATTATTCGAAACAAAATACTAAAAAAATGTAATAATAAAATATCAACTGCATATAGTGGTTAGAAAAGTCATGCAGTCAAATGTGCAAAAAACAATAAGATAAGTTCATTTTCGATACAATAGTTCAAAACGGTCATTTGACTGGTTAGGGTATGTTAAAATAATCCTATAAGTTCTTTATTATTATCTTTCTTTTAATTAGTAAGCAGCTAACAAGGTTAGTCTGAAACATTCAAACATAAGAAAATGGTTAAAATTCTAGAAAAAGTAATAATAACAGCTGTTAAAACTTCATAAAGAAAAAGAAAAACTTATTGGCGTTACATTCCAAGAAAGGTCAAAGTACTGTACCTATCTTGACCTTTCAATATGATACATCATAAGCGGTTAAGTGTTTAACTTAATAATGTAAATGTTTATTAAAATATAAAATTTGCTAACTTTGACTTTTTTAAAAATTTTATTTTTCCCAATGATGCGCCTCAAAAAATTAAACATGAATCGAACGCTTTCTATCGATTAAGTTAGTGGCTTTAGAAACAACTAATTTGATTCATTGGTGAATCATTGTTTACATATTACAGAGAATCAGAAAATGATATTTTCTAGTTGGGTCGTAAAAATATGAAATTATTTCTATTCTTTTCTTTAATGTTTTAAAATCGCATTTATAATTTGTTAGAGATAAATTTTTATTGTCATAATAAAATTTTTATATATATATAAAAAAAGAAGAAATTTTGTCAAAATGTACATCGCCTTTGGCACACCACTGCTTTAATTAGTGGAATCACTTTCACATTATATGTAAGAAAGAATTTACCGTTCCTTGAAGTAGATTCTGTAAGTTATCAAAGAAACTTTTGGTCTTTGCTTCCTTAATCTCTTTAAAGTACTTCCTGTGACAATATTTTACAATATCTTTTTCACTCATTTTAGAATGATTTGTGACAAGAGCTAAGGAAAAAGTTTGCTTTTTTTCAAATACCTATAAAGTTTCACAATATAAGTAAATTTTTAATGATTAATTTCTTAAAAATATAAAACACTGATTAGAAAAGAAGGGAAGCATTTAACCTAACATAGTTGTGAGATGCACCCTATAATAAAACTAAAAATAGAAATTTTGGGAAATTGAAATATTAATTGGTCAAATAGGTACTAATTATTTGGACATGAAATGGTTTATTTTAACAGTAAGATTTCTATGAGACGTTACTTTTTAAGAACAATAAATTTAAAGTAATAAGCCTTGTTGTCCAGAAACATAATGAACAGACCAAACATTACCAAATAATATTTCTTAATACATCTTTCAGGGCTGCCACAGACAAAAATGATCAAAATAGTTGCTTTCAGTAGCCTAAAGCATGAAAATAGTAGCCGGAAACTAGGAAAATAGTTGTCTAAATAAGAAAAAAAAATCATCAAAAATATGACTAAAATTTTGTTAATGATTTAATTGTCATATGCCATGATCCATTTAGTCAAGCTGGTGGAAAATATGATAATTTTTATATAAACTTTAATGTTCTAGCACTATTTTCCCTTTTCTCAATAACTGATCCAGGAAATATATATATGTATATCGTGAAAGGTGATTACTCAAATTCGAAATTCACGCCTCGTAATATCGTATTAATTATTTTTCTTTTTTAATTTCAAAAAAATCATGCGGAATTTTGTAGCAACCATTGAAAAGACGATCAAGAAATGAAATAGACTTACAATGGAATCTGGGCAGATTGAACAAATTAAAAAGTCAAGACTTCAAATTTGCAATTCAAAATTTTTTAAGAAAAAAAAAGTTCAGTGTATTCAGAATTTGTCTTGCAGGGCGCAGATTTTCCATCCAATTTATGACTTAAAAAAAAAAAAAAAACATCGCTGAAAGTACAGAAAAGTCTCCCAATAGTCTCCTTTTTCTGAAAATAGTTGCTTTTTTAGCCTTTTCAGGCAAAAAAAAGTTGCCACAGTTGCTGCATGTCAAAAATAGTTGCATTTTAGTTGCCTGTGGCAACCCTGATCTTTTAAAAAATATAACTTATGTTAAATACAGTATAACGTCTCATATCCGGACGTTCCTTTTCCGGAAGGATCGATTTCCCGGACACTTTTTAACAATCAAAATGAACAAACATCTCTTCATCTTCCCCTTTCTTTAAAAAAAAAGTTTCTTTTGACACGTTTTCTCTTTTAGCTTGCACTGAACCCCTGGTTTATGCATTGAACCCATAAATCACAAAGGGGAAGAAGAGAAGATCTACCAAGATCATTGAGTGACCGTTAGCGACACTCCTACTCTGTAACGCAGGAAAAGAAGGAGATTTGTTTTCAAAAGACCGCAACTGCGTCCCCTCCCCTCTCTTTTCCTATGCAGCTGGCGAGTAAAAGAGGCATTTCCTGGAACCTTTTTATTGAAAGAAAAGGGTAAACGCTGCAAGCATTAACGTGGAGGGGGAGTCAAAATGGAACATTTGAATAGGTCTAAAAGGATACATGTCCTTGAGAAATTTTCATTCCTCCCCTGACCATGTAATATTTAGGAGGCGGGGGGAAAAAGGGGGTAACATTCTTTCGTCAGCAGATTCGTTCAGTCATACAAGAAAAAATAAAGAGAACTCCATCAGCGTGCCCCGCTTTTATGCTTGATTGATAGCCAATGATTGGAAAGAAAACAATAATTTGTCACTTCCCCTTCCTCAACTTGAATGATCTCCTCTCTACACTTATTTTCTTTCACAAATAAGGAGAAAATGAATTTTTCTCCTCCACCTACCCACCTTAATGAATGACGGGAATTCCCCTTTCTTGCTTGAATCATTCTACTAGTTAAATATGGCGGATTATTATTTTCATAACTGTCAATTTTTTTTTTCGTTATCTATATTTTAAGCAATAATTTTTTTTCCTAATATTTCATATTTGATTGAACGGATAATCTAATACTAGAACATTATTCCCCTTAAAAATAATGTTTATTTATTTTTGCTTCTTAGATTTAGATCATTTTAAGCTTTGTTCCAGAATGAAATGAATTTCCCGTTCCTGCTTGAATCGTTCTAGTTCAAAATGGCAGATTAATATTTTCATAACTGTGAAATTTTTTCGTTTTCTATATTTTTAGCAATAATATTTTTTTTTCTAAAACATATTTTATGTTTGATTGATTAGATATTCTAATACTAAAACAATATTCCCCTTAAAAATAATGTTTATGTTTTGCTTCTTAGATTCAGATTGTTTATTAGATCATTTTAAGCTTTGTTTACCTTTGGGGTCAATTATACGGAAAAATCTATTATACGGACTTCTGGAAGTCCCACCGATTCCGGATACGCGACTTTACACTGTAATTAAAAGCAAAAGCAACATATTAGAGTCTTTGAATAAAACTTTACTTAAAACATTACAGCTGTCTAAATCGCATCTCACGTGCAGTCTTAAATTGTACTGCAATGATTTAGGAGGAACATATTAACAACTGACTAGATTGTTTTTCAAGACTTCTAAACCGCAGTTAAAAAAATATCTTTCATATGCTATGGACCGACGGCATGCCTAAAAGTAAAGTGTTTGAATGAATTGTGAAGACATTTAATAGAACAACGTGAAAATTACGCTTTTGCATAATACATGGTGAAAATCAACGTTGTAAAGTAAGAAATCTCATTATCAAAAAGAGAAAATTATGCTCTTTTTAAAAAATTTCCAATAAAAAAAAAGTACTTTCAAGGGTTTTTAAAGAACAAAATTCAAAAATAAGCACCTTAAAAACGCTACACACCATGACATTTCTTATTAAACAATTGCTATTGTCGGTCATTCATTTAATTTTAGTATTTTTGAGGTTGGAACAAATTAGGCTTCCAGTTTCCTAAATCACACCACTTGTACAATAACAATTTTTAGCACTTACTTTTCAATTATTATTACCAAAAAAGAATACTAATTTAAGTAGCTCGGTGACTGTATTTTATTAAAATATTTCAAATATAATTGTCAAAGATTAGTGTCAAATGAAAAAGATAAGGCATTCAAAAGTAAATAATAAGTGCAAAAAGGACAAATAATCGATTATTAGAAGTAAAAAAGAAAGTAAACATACTTCATACAAAGGCTTTGTGTCATTAATAGGAAGAGTAAAATTTGGAGGAAGTGAATATACAAACGGCGTGAGTAGAGTGCAAGGCAAAACAATAAAGAAAATGATCAAAACTAGCATAAAACAATTCATTAAGAGAAGCCACCTCAGAAACACAAAATATGATACAGTTCCAGCACCAAAATAACCTAAATAAAATAATTTTATTTTTTGAGTAAAATGTCTTTTTCAAGCATCAGAGGGGAAAGAAATGCTTGTAATTTTTCGATTCTTATTTGCGAAAAATGAAAAATAAAGAATATTGAAGCAAAAAATTTCCTTTCTGTAGAAATTTTTGAAAGATTTTTCTTTCCCTTCCAGAGGGAAAGAAATGTTCGTGACTTTTTAATTTTGGTTTTCGTTTCTTTCACGGATTTTACGATTTGTAATTATTTTTTTATGTGATGATGATTTACAAAATGCAAAGAAATAAATAATTAGTGTGTTTTCCTGTTACAAAATGTTACAATATTGCCCGAGATATTAGAATTAAAAAAAAATATTACACATTCATTTTAAAATTAATACATACAATTTTATTATACCCAAATAGGATTTTCTTTGCGAATACAACCTTTCTGTTACCTAAAATTTAATTAATAACATATATATTCGTTATTATTAAAACAGGGTGTATAGCCAAATTATTCAATAAAAAAAGCACCTTTTAAGCACTTTTCAAGCACTCAAAAATATTTTTAAGCACTTTAAAAGTATCATAATTATGCAGGGTTGGAAAGTTTTTGACAATCAACGGTTTTATCTTGTTTTAACCATCATGTCAAAAAAAAAAACTTTTCGCATTGTTTCTGACAACTGTCAAAAATCATGAAAGTTTGAATCATGTAAAACGAATATTGTTTTCATACGCTACGGATTGACAATACGCTGAAATAGATTGGGGTCGAATTATTGAATAGAACAATGAATAGAACAATGTTAGCTATGTCTTTTTACATAATTCAAAGTGAAAATCTCATTTTGAAAAGGGAAAATTAAGCACTTTTTAAAGACACCCAATGAAAAAAGCACTTTTAAGGTCTTTCAAAAATCGAAAATAAGCACCTTTAAGCGCTTTTTAAAAACGCTACACACCCTGTAAAAGTATCTTGAAGAAATACATTAGGTTTGTTGCAGAAAACCCAAAAAATTCTGCCACAGTGATAATGAGTATGGCTAATAACGAGAAGTCTGTCATTATGGCAAATTTCCAAGACAATGCTAACGTTAAAGATATTATATGCTTATAAAAAATTACTAGCCTTCTGCTTCAAATGGAAGACATTTTTTCCTGTATCAACACAAAAAAAGCTTTCTCCCTTCTTACCATTTTAACCCCAATTTAGGAAGCACTTGTGTAGGTGACCACCAGCCAAGTTATCTCATAAAAAAAAGAAGTTCTGTTATTTGTAGAACAGGCACTTCAAAAGAGTGCTCTCACAACTTATTATTAACATTCATTGATCACCATTTCATTCTCTTTTAGCAAGTTCCAACATTCCTGTTGTAGACATTAATGCCTTTTACAAAGTCAGAACAATATAATTCACCCTACAATTAGCAGATAAAAACAATCTAATCCAGATATGTTTTTAATTGAAAATGGTTTCTCAAAATAAAACTGCTATTTTAACAATGTTGCTTATAATGACAATTTCACCTAATATTAGAAATTTTTAGAACGAACAGCTGTGAAACATTTTACGATTGCAAGTATCAGGTAATATTCAGCTCTTGTGATATATTGCATCATACAAAGCAAAAAAAAATACTTTTTTTAATGAAGAAAATTATTTTTAATACACAAAGAATTTTTAATGTACAACAGACTGTTATTACCAATCAAAAATATTAATGAACGACCATTAAATACAAATCAATTTCTTCCCTTCAAGCCTAAAACTGAAAATAGTTTAATTTTTTTTAAAAATTCTCTATAATATTTTTGTTTTGAGAGATTGCTATGAATTTTCATTATCAGAAATGGAGACTCTAGAAGTTGTTAGAAAGAAAGAATAAGGATATTTAAAGAATTTATTCAAGAAAATTCTATGAAAAGGATTATCATTGCCAATAAAATATAACTTTTTTATTAGTAGTGCCCCTTAAGATAAAATGATTTTCTTGAAAATCACATAAATTTAACTAATTATTTTACAATTATATTTTATTTAAGATATATGACGCTTTTTTTGAAAATGTCGTTATTCATTTTACTCTCAATTGGAATTAGTTCTTACTAAAAGCTGATTTTAAGATTTAATATTTTATTTGATATTTATTTTAATCAGAACTTATTAACTGTTATATTTGAAACTAAATAAAAAAAATTTTTTAAAAAGAATTATATACTTTCCAACTACTACAGAATTTCCAAAATTTTAGAAAATAATTTTTCTAGAGGCAGCAAATTTAATATAGTGATATTTAATTAAATCAGAATTAAAATAATTATGTCTACATTTATAAATAAATAGTTGAAACAAATATATAAAATGGCATAATCAGTTTTCTAAAAAATGGTTTTAAAAAAATTCAATATGTTTTAAAAATTGATTTCAGCTAACCTTCACTGAAAAAATTATTTTGCAAAGGCCTCAAATGTTGGTGGATAAGAAATTATAAACTACCCCTAAGTTGGCCATTTTAAAAAGAATAACCACTCTTCATCATACAAGATTTAATTCCCTTTTCTAAAAGTAATAAATAAGAATTTGAACTTTTATACAGCTCTATGAAATTTCAAAATTCAATTAATGAGTTTTTTTCCTTCGTTATACCATTCAAGAATCCTAAAAATTCTGAAATAAAAAACTGAATAGAATAAGATAAGATTCTTTTTATCAGTTTTGTACAATTTGTGGATGGTCCCCCAGTTTAACATAGCAAATTTTGAAATTCTAGAATTGTTAATTATGTTTCATAAGCCAGGCAAAGAAGGAAGAACTCAGTTCATTTGTAGAAAAATGGTATGCATGTAATATGAGAATATCTATGTTTTCAAACAATGAAAAGAGTACCTAATAAAGTTTTTTTTTAAATGTAATATTACAGTAGAGAGCCAATTATTCGGGGCCAGCACCGCTATTTTGGTTGTCTATATTTCTCGCTTTTTTAAATTAGCTAAAAAGTGTCGTTTATCGATGTTTCATCAAACTCACATTACAATGAACTAACACAGTTTATAAAGAGAAAAGAAAAAGCTCTCTTAAATTTTTTTTAAAAAAAAGGTAGAAGAATAACATTAAAAAAAAAAACATTTTTAAACTTAGACAAGAAAAACAAGTTTAAAAATTACAAAATTGACATATTTTTTTTTCCGAAGATTAATTAAAATCACCAAATTAACCAATAAAAAACAGAACCAATGATTTCATACCTAATAAAAAGGAAAAAAGAAAACGATAAAATACAAGAAAAAATCACTTATCATATTAAATAAAAACAACACTTGAAAATTACCAACTGGAAACAATAGTTAAAAATAAAAAGGCACCAACATAATTATTAAAGCCCTGGACAAGGCAGGATATTATAAGATCAATAGAATGAAAAAAAGAACTTAAATCTTAAAATTAGATAATAAAAAGAACTTATTTATTCAGTAAGAAATTTATTGTTAAAAGAAAAAGAAAAAACTCCAAACACAGTGGAATCAGAAATGTATCACTTTTAAAAAGAGAAAGCTTCATAAAATAATTGTTTGCCGTTAGTAATAAATAATTGTATGCTTAGATTAATAAAAATCTTCTCCTTTCATTTTTATATAAAGGCAGACAAATTTTAATGAAAGCAGATGTGATTCCACATCAAGCCAAATTTGCAAATGATACCACACTTCTGAAGAATCAGAATTCATTCAATTAAAAAATATTGTTTCGTTAATAGATGTCAAATAGATAAATATAACAGACCATAAAAAAAAGCATTTTATTTGTAATAACTAGTCATAATAATAATGTATTATCTGAAATTATAAAACAATAATTTGGAATAATAAATCAAGGATAACTAAAATTGAGTAACCAAAGTTTATTTTAAAAAAATCCGTCAATGCTCTTAAAGCAGAAGTTTCAAATTCCTTAATTCGGACATTCAACTGACAGCACTCCAGGGCACTATGAGGGTTGGATTGGGGGGGAAAAATCTGACTTTTTTTAAATCTTTTGTGCAAGCTCATATTACTATATTGAAAATGGAAAAATGAAATCCTGCAATTTGTTAGAGTGTCGAATTCTCTGACAATGACGACTCCTGGTTTTGAGGAAAAATTGCCTTTTCCCTTGACGATTCCCGGGGCTTAAATCCGTCATTTTACTTTCAGACTATATAGTATAATTTTTAAATCTTTATTCCTGACTCAATATTTAACAAGATCTGGGTTAAGAAAAGAGGCATACTTATTTATTATTTCACTTTTATTTTTTACAACATTACGTTATTGTAAGGAGTAAAAAATGTTAGTCATTAAATGTGCGGCGACTGAACTTAACTTAATCATAATGGCAATCAATAACTGTCTCTGTCATTCACTAGAAGAATCCTAACCGCTATTTGTAGAATGACGCGCTGCTCGTTTTATATTTTCCCTTCTTATACTTGACGTAAAATTATTGAATTAAAATGCAAAATAAATACTAATTAAATGTAAACTCAATCTAGTCATCTCCTGGACACAACCAACCACCACAGTGGTCACAGTTGGACATTCAAATATTAAGGAGATTATGTTTCAAATGGAATAACTTGTTTCGGTTTGGATATCGAAAGTTTCAGAAAAACGGTACTGTGGCTTTTCAATTTTTGTTTCTTAATTTCTGCATACTGTATATTAATTTAATTTCATTACATATATACATTATTACTTCTAATATGCAGGCAAATAACGCTGAAAATACTCACGCAGATAAGGTTGCACTTAAATTAACCCCCTTTTGGCGTACAAATATTAAACTTTGGTTTTTACAAGTTGAAAGTGCATTTACATTAACTAACATAACATGGGATGAAGCTAAATATGCAAGTCTTATTGCACATATCGATGCAGAAACGCTATCTCATGTATCAGATTTGTTATTTTTACACCCTGCGACTAATAAATATACTTTAAAAGAACGTCTCATCACCAAATTTTTGGATTCTGAAAATAAATGCATTCGAAAACTACTTTCAGAACTTCAATTAGGTGACCGAAAACCCTCTCTTCTCCTACGACAGATGCAAGAAGTTGCTACCGATTCAGTAACTGAGGATTTTCTTAAAACAATATGGCTACAACGTTTACCATCCCCCCCCCCCAATGTACAACCTATGTTATCAATTATAACAGATCAAACATTGATTAAATTGGCTTTACTAGCTGATAAAATACTTGAAACTTTCCCCATCCAGCAAATAAATTCCATTAAACAAAATAAAACTGATCTAAAAAATAATTAATTTGTTGCTCTTCAAAATCAAACATCAGAGCTCAGCTTACAAGTAACAAAAATCTCTATGCAGCAATACTGGCGCCAATCAAATTCTCGTGGCCGTTCAATCTCAAGGACAAGAAGTAAATCAGAAGAACGTTTATTTTGTTTTTATCATTTTCGGTTTGGAAAAGAAGCAGTAAAATGTAAACAACCTTGTTCTTATAATTCAGGTATACGAATAAGTGCCACGTCATCTGTTTTGCCTGTAGATTCAGTGGCTAATAAATTAGGCAACAGATTATTCATTTATGATGAAAATATAAACTTAAATTTTCTTATATATTCGGGAAGCTCATGTTGCGTTCTGCCCATTTCTAGCAGTAAATATAAATATACGCCTAGCAGCATAATGCTATATGCTGCGAATAATTCACCCATTAAAACTTACGGAACAAAACATTTAATCTCCGTCGTTCATTTGGTTGAGATTTTATTCTCGCGGATGTCACCTTGCCAATAATTGGCGCTGATCTTTTAACGCATTATGCAAATCTTGTTGATCTGAAGAATAAACGTCTCATTGATTCAAACACTTCTTTAAAGTCGAGCGGCTATTTTGCTAATTCTTCTCAGTGCTCAGTTAAAACTATATCTAATAATATGCCTTTTCAAAATTTATTACAAGAATTCTCGGATATTACTAACCCCTCGCAAGAAAGAAAATCTATTAAACATTCTACCGTTCATCACATTGAAACAACAGGTTCGCCTGTACATTGTAAGCCACGTCGCTTACATCCGCAAGTTTTCGAAGCAGTTAAGCGCGAATTTTCAACAATGTGTGAAAAAGGTATATGTCGTCCTTCAAAAAGTCCCTGGTCTTCTCCGTTACACGTTGTTATTAAAAATTCGAATATAAGACCAGTAGGAGATTATCGACTCTTAAATTCAAAAACCGTCCCGGATAGATATGGCATTCCATATTTACATGATTTCGCACATGCTCTCTATGGAAAATCAATATTTTCTAAATTAGATATCGTCAGAGCATACTATCATATCCCAGTTAATGAGGCTGATATTCCCAAAACCGCGATAGCCACCCCTTTCGGCTTATTCGAGTTTCCTTTTCTAAATTTCGGACTCTGTAATGCTGCCCAGACATTTCAACGTTTTATGGATGAAATATTTCGAGATCTACCTTTCTGCTATTGGTACTTAGATGATATTTTAGTCTTTAGCAATTCAGAACAAGAGCATATTCAACATCTTACTGAAGTTTTTAAAAGACTCCGAAATTACGGTCTGACATTAAATGTATCAAAATGCATACTTGGGGTACCTGAAATTTCTTTTCTAGGGCATTCAGTAAACGATAAAGGTATCACTCCTCTTACTGAACGCATCGAAGTAATCGACCGGTTTCTAAAGCCAAATACGATCAAAGAGCTTAAGCGATTTTTAGGCTTATTANAAAAAAAAAAACATTTTTAAACTTAGACAAGAAAAACAAGTTTAAAAAATACAAAATTCACATATTTTTTTTTTCCGAAGATTAATTAAAATCACCAAATTAACCAATAAAAAACAGAACCAATGATTTCATACCTAATTAAAAGGAAAAAAGAAAACGATAAAATTGTTTAATATTCCCGATCCAAAATTTATTACAAGAATTCTCGAATATTACTAACCCCTCGCAAGAAAGAAAATCTATTAAACATTGTACCGTTCATCACATTGAAACAACAGCTTCACCTGTAAATAGCAAGCTACGTCGCTTACATTCGAAAGTTTTCAAAGCAGTTAAGCGCGAATTTTCAACAATGTGCGAAAAAGGTATATGTCGTCCTTCAAAAAGTCCCTGGTGTTCTCCATTACATGTTGTTATTAAAAATTCGAATATAAGACCAGTTGGAGATTATCGACTCTTAAATTCAAAAACCGTCCCAGATAGATATGGCATTCCCTATTTGCATGATTTTGCACATGCTCTCTACAGAAAATCAATATTTTCAAAATTAGATATCGTCCGAGCATACTATCATATCCCAGTTAATGAGGATGACATTCCTAAAACCGCAATAGCCACCCCTTTTGGCTTATTCGATTTTCCTTTTCTAAATTTCGGACTCTGTAATGCTGCCCAGACATTTCTACATTTTATGGGTGAAATATTTCGAGATCTACCTTTCTGCTATTGGTACTTAGATGATATTTTAGTCTTTAGCAATTCAGAACAAGAGCATATTCAGAAACTTACAGAAGTTTTTAAAAGACTCAGAAATTACGGTCTCACATTGAATGTTTCAAAATGTATACTTGGGGTACCTGAAACTTCGTTTCTAGGGCATTCAGTAAACGATAAAGGTATCACTCCTCTTACTGAAAGCATAGAAGTAATCGAGCGGTTTCAAAAGCCAAATACGATCAAAGAACCAAAGCGATTTTTAAGCTTATTAAATTTTTATCGCAGGCATCTACCTAACACGGCAGCAATTCAAAAACCCTTACATGATCTGTTAAAAGGTAGTCCAGCTCGAAACAAAATCATTGAATGGACCTCAACCGCTCTCAAAGCTTTCGATAGCTGTAAAGCGTTACTTCGAAATTCAATGCTTCTTGCCCACCCTTCTCCTGACGCTAACCTTGTCTTGCACGTCGATGCTTCAGATTTCGCCGTTGGTGGGGCATTGCACCAACTCACAGGTAACGATTTACAACCACTCGGATTTTTCTCCAAAAAACTTACTTCTAGGGAAACGCGTTACAGCGCTTATGATCGGGAATTGCTTACGGTATATTTGTCAGTTAAACATTTTAGACATATGCTTGAAGCACGTTTATTCACTATATACACTGATCATAAACCCTTAACTATGCCTTCCGACAGAAATGGGACAAATATTCGCCATGTCAACACCGTCACCTTGATTTCATCAGTCAGTTCAGCATCGACATCCGTTTTATTAAAGGCGCAGATAATATATCTGCTGATATGTTATCTTGAGTTGAAACAATTCGTACTCCAACTGCAGTGGACTATGACAAAATAGCAGATTCGCAACGTGATGATCCTGAACTGAAATTACTTTTGAGTACAAATTCGTCACTAAAATTACAAGAAGTTGTAATTCCTGGCTCCTCCAAAAAACTTTTTTGTGACACAAAATCTCAAATCATTCGAGAATGTCTTGCCTGCCAGCGATCTAAAATCAACAAAGATACTCGAAGTCAGGTTGAGTCAATACCCATTCCTTCAAAAAGATTCCATCATGTACACTTGGATCTCATTGGACCGCTTTTGCAATCTAAAGGATTTCAATATTGCCTCACGTGCATAGACCGTTATACACGTTGGTCAGAAGTTATCCCTGTAACAGACATGTCAGCAACTACTATAGCATCAGCATTTTTCACAGGCTGGATTGCTCGTTTTAGCATACCAACTTAGCATACGACTGATAGAGGAACAAATTTTGAATCCTCATTGTTCCACAGCCTGATGAAATTGCTTGGCATTGAATGTTGCCGAACAACAAGTTTTCACCCTCAAGCAATGGCCTGACAGAAAATTTTCATCGGCCACCCAAAGTCGCTTTGAAGTGCCATGCGACAACAGACTGGACAGATGTTTTACCAGTGGTTCTCCTCGGCTTGCGTTCCGCAGTTAAAGAGAGCATCGATGCAACCCCAGCTGAACTAGTATATGGTGAAACTTTACGCTGACCAGGTGATTTTTTCATTCCAACTCCAAATGATGATCCTCCACAAGAATTTGCCTGTAAATTAAGACGCTTATTCCAAGACTTACGACCTCGACCGACGTCACACCATGATAATCATAGAATTTTCATACATCCTAAACTTAATACTTGTTCTCACTTATTCGTCCGTAGGGACTCAGTTCGAAAACCTCTACAACCTCCGTATGACGGACCATTTAAAGTCATCCGGTAAAGTGAAAAACATTTCACTATCATCATAGGTGAGAAAGAACGGACTATTTCTATTGACCGTCTCCAACCAGCATTTGAACTATTTCAATCCGAACCAAACAAGATCCAAACTTTTTCCTCAAAAGAATCGAATTTACCAAAAGATTCTCCGGACATATCAAAGACGACTGAACAACGGACTAGATCAGGTCGTAGAGTTACCTTCCCTGATCGTTACGTATCAGTACCCTGATACTGGCAGGGGAGTGTGCAGCGACTGAACTTATTAAGGAAGGAAATGTAAAATTAACTTTCTATTCGACTTGAGGCCTCCCTCTGATGTGGGGCCCCTGGGGCAACAGACCTGTATGTCCTTGTTTTAGTCAGGCTCTGATGCCGCTACTTTATGTTTGATTGACAGCAGCTTATGAGAAAACCACAGATTTTTTTCAGACACACAGAAGAAAAGAAAATATTTGTCCCTTCCCTGTCCCTTTTGACCTAAAAATCTGAAAGAAAGAAAGTTGAAGTTTACTCTCGACAATATCCCTCCCCCCACAGGGCGTATTGCTAAACCTTTCAACAAAAAATAAACACCTTTTAAGTACTTTTTAAGCACCATATAAAATAACAAATAGCAAAATAATATTTTAAGACTTTACATGATTATATGAGCCACAACATAAAGATGGGGAGATTTTTCTGTTCAATTTCAGAGGGTGGAAAATGAAGCCTGAAATTGAGATTATCTCGCAAAATGCAGTAAAGTTGCACATGAGAGTGCAACAATCTCACCTAACCCAGCTCATTAGACGCACATGCAGACTCGAGTATTTCATCAAACATGTAAAATGATTGGGGCTCTTTAATCTTACCGAACGCAGTTCAGTAGAGGCACACGCAGACTCACAAGTACATGACTTTCATATGCTATGAACCAACGGTACGCCAAAATGCATTGTGTTTGAAAGAATTGTGAAAATGTTGAATTGAACAATGTGAAAACCACAGCACTTTTTAAAGACACCCAATAAAAAAAGAATTGAAAATAAGCACCTTTAAGCATTTTTTTAAAAATGCTATGCACCATATTTTTCTTTACTCAATTTCAAGGATGAGTCAAATTTCCCTCAATCTTTCTAGCTCAAAATGGTGGGAAAAGCAGAGCAAAATTTTTCCCTGTTTTCTGGATGCCAGATAAATGGTTCTGTACTGTATTTATAATCAAACATAAAAGAAAAATAACTAAAAAAATTTATGGTTTTAAATCATAATTTAGTATGTAAGGTGTGCCATGAATAAGAAAAGTGTGCTTAAATTAATTTCATGTAAATAAATTGTCATATGAACCTTTTATTTCAGGTAATGTAAAAAATATTTTTTTAAAGAAGTTTGTTTTTAAGTAGAAGTAGTTTTTTTTTTAAAGAATTTATTAACCGTTTCCCTGATTATCCCGAGTAAACACGGGTACCTATATATTACAAATATTTATCACCCCTGAGAAAACTCTGATGCAGCAGAAATTGTCAGTACATTTTGTTTTATCACATTTTAATTGGTCAGAAGCAAAAAAAATAAATAATCTGTTGTGATTGGAAGTTAGCCAAGTTTTATTTGGGAGTTATGCTGTTGGACTGTTTTGTGCGATTGTATATACGATGGTTGCTGAATTTACATAGCAATAAGAGCAACAAAAAAAATGGTGCATTCACTGACGTTTGAAAAGTATCACTTTGTGTTGTCTCTTGTATTAAGAACTATCACACAAAGACTTAACTTTTTTCATTCGCCCGAGATAACTCGGGATAGTAAACTAAATGTTTCTTACACATGAAAGAAAATTAAATTTCTTAAAACTTGTGTATTATGTTTTGTTTCAGCTCCTTGGTTAATGAATCCAAATAGATTAGTAATGTTACATCATCCATTTGTATAAATCAATTAGAATTTTTTTTTAATTACTATTTTTGTTACAAAAAAATAACAAGTCAACAGCTTTTTTTCTTTCCTTTACGCGGTCGCAATAGGTTCTATATACAGTACAGAACCTCTTATCCGGAAACCAGAAAACCGGAACGAAATTCCATATATTTTACCCCCCTTTCTAATTTCTAAAAAAAAAAAAAAAAACTTTTTTTTTTTTAAGGATGTTTACTTTACCACCCACTTTTGAAATAATCATTAGTTCCCTCTACATTGTCAGGAGAAGGAAGAGTATTGTACTAAATATCATCAATCATTCCCTTCCTCACTCCCTACTTAGTTGCTTCTTTTCAATCACAGCTCAAGTGAGAAAGGGTGACTCATTAAACACCTGTTTTCTTATCAGCTCAGCCTTAAGCAAGCAGAGTCATAACTAGGGGCTTCTCACAATAGGAGTCCTGGCATCTGTTCCTTGCTTCATGCAGGAGAGTTAAAACAAATTATTTTATTTGTCATCTTTGATTCCTAGAAATCTCTTAAAGTACTCCCTAACACAATATTTCAGATAAAAAAAAAATCATTAATAATCTTCCCTTAAAAAAGTCTAAAATTAAAATAAAATTCTGACATCGAAAACAAGTTAAGAAACAAAAAATGTATCATTCTGATGACGGAATTTTTTTTTATGAGTGAAATAGAGAGAATTATTGGTATTCTCAGAAATCGCGAGACGCACACGACGCTTATTAGTGTTGATCAATGCTAACATGAAGAGAGCTGGCTACCTGGAATACCCTCGCCCCCCCCCAAAAAAAAAATCACCTGTAATGCCACGTTTAAGACTGGGCAATGTAAGAAATTTTATATCTTGATACATCGTCTGTTAGACATTGCGATGTATCGCGATTTACTATATGTTCAAAAATTATCGATCAAAAATCTTTAAATTAATCAAAAATAAATAAAAGGAATAAATTTATTACAAAATAAAATGCCTTAAGCAAAAATAAACCCAAGCTTTATTTTAATTTTTTCTTTCAAAATTGAAACGGACTTAAGATTTATTGGTTTAAAAATAATAATAAAACTAACAAAATATTTTACATACCTGCATTAAAAAATGAAAAAAAAAATTATTAAAAAGCGTCAAAACATTGCTTAACTTTTTATTCAATTAAAAAAATATTTGTTTTAACTAATAGCCAAATTTTTTTATAATTAAAAAAGACTGAAGATTTATTTGTTTAAAAATAATCAAATTCTATCAAATTAGTATATTTACGTGCATTAAATAAATTTTTTTAAAAATTAACTTTTTTTAGCAAAGTTAAATACAAAGTACCCCTATTAAATTGTATCTCTTAAAAGGAAAAACAATTATTCATAGTTTCTTTTCATTAATAGATTGAGTTCAGAATGAAAATTTAAGATAACAGAGATTGCACAACGATCGCCAAGTAACAATAGGTCTACTAAAAATAATTGACAAGAATCGTTAAATCCCGACAGACAAAAAACAAAAAAAAAGCGACGAAATACTGCACAATGAAATAAATTATCGCCAAGTAGCAAAAGTCTCACTGAAAATAATTTACAAGAAACGTTACATCCCGATGAAATAAAGTGCAGAACGTTGACAAAATTACGCATGTCCAGCTGAAAATTATTTTCAAGAAAAGTAAACTCCCAAAGACAAAAATAGCGCATAAAGAAACTATGCATAGCATATTTTGCCATGCATCGATTTCTAGCTCAGTCCTAGCCATATTAAAGGATTTGATTAAAAAGAAGAAAAAAAAGATCTATTTATAAATAAATGACATTCCCAATCATTTGCACATAATTTCATTGCTTTAGATTTGTCAAATAAGTAACACAGATTTTTAAATTTTGTTTATTGAACCTTTAGAAAGATGTTTTAATTTTCTAAATGCTTATTTTATACAGTTTTTAATAAGCTTGTTTTGTAGTGTGGCTTACTATTTGCGGATTCTTTTTCTAAATCACGCCTTCTTTATTTTTACAATAAAAAACAGAAGACAAAAATAATGATTATTTATAAAAAGAATAGAAATAATTTTAAAAAAAAAGGGAGAGAGAGACAGTTCAATCCTCCTAATTCTTACTTAAGTAGTGTTTTTAAATTAATTCCGAAGTTGATGTTGAGCAGATGATTTTTTTATTCAAGTGTATCCAGTCCACTTATTATTCAGTAATAATTTTATTTTTCAGACTTTATCGTTTTTTCTTCTTTTTAAAACTATTTCTAAATATATTTTTTTAAGTTAGGTTTAATAAACAATAAAAAAAAAGTTTTTTTGTAAAGAATCAGAAAACTGGAAAAATCGGTTATCCGGAATAGCGATGGTCCCGATCGTTCCGGATAATCGGTTCTCTACTGTATTTATAATAGGGGTAATAAATTTACAATGCAGGGATTTCAATTTGTAAAGATCCTTTTATTGCGTATACATTTGAATATGAAGAGTTTCAACTGTAATTTACCCGTCTCCTAAGTCACAGACTTTGCTCTGTAATGATTATACTTTGCGTTTAAAAAAATAAGGTAAATTCTTAGTTTAGTAAATAAAATTTGGTTCAAACATGTTTTCTGTCATGTCTATGAAACATTTAATTTGATGTGAACCAAAATAAAAAATAAATCGTTGATGCCAAGCCATGTCACAGATATTTTATGAAATTTTTTGGAAAAAAAAAAAAGACTAAATAAATTTTTTAAAAATATTTTGGGAACTTTGTTATTGTGCTATAAAAAAAATCTTGAAATATTATGACTAAAAACCACTTATTTTTTAAATATGCAAAAACAAAAAAAGGCCATTTTGCGTTGAAAAGTATATTAAACATGAGTTACTTTTAAAGATACAAAAATATACATAAAAAATATTATACACTTTATTTTTTATTTGTACTTTTAAAAACTGGAAAACACATGGTTTTTAAAAGGTAATATCAGAAGTGCAAAAATTTATTGCTTGCAAAAAGCATTGGAAAATGTAAATTCGCTAATTAACACCAGAGTATATTTCAATAAAAGCATTTAAGCAGTTTCATAATGGAACAATTGAATTTAAATCACCTTCTATCTCTTTTAAAGAATCATTCCACACTTTAAAATGGTAAGAAATGTCACTGTAGTTGTATTTGATACCTTGCATGAACTATTGGAGAGAAAGAATATTAGGTTGAACAAAAAAAGAATGGTCATTTAACAAGATTTTGATCGGAAAAAAAAGTACAATTTCATTCTAATGAAGGCAATACATATACATTGTTAATCTTCTTGCTTGCATAAAGGCCTACAACAGGCAAAAATCCCCATTTAATTGCATGTCAGGTAATCACTTATAATATAAAATATAATAGAACAAAACTGCTTTATATGTGTGAAACTAAGTTAAATTTCCGGGTTTAAACAATTAACACTGGTTGTCTTAGTTGCATAAAGGAGAGAGAGGGGGAAAAAAATTTACGTTTCACAGCTGAAATGAAATTTCTGTTAAGAAGAAAAGAATAAAATAAATGGTTATTTGAATAGGGGCCATTTCCTGCTCCAAATAGATGCTTTGTGGCAATTTATATAAAATAAGGGGTTAGGAATTTTTAACGCACTTTACTAACTGATAATTTAGACAGTGATTCCTAAAGTTGTCTATATCGACCCCTAGGGGTTGACGACAACTTGGAAGGGATCCATGTCAAGCGAAAAAAATAATAATAATTGGGGGTCCATGAAATGAAAATGGGGGTCAATGATAGTGGATCTCATATAAGTAGTCCGTGACTTTAATTTTGGCATTTCATGAATGGAATAATCAACACACACTGATAGTACCGATTTACTTACATTATACTACCTAATAATATAAAGACATATATCTATCTACAAAATTTATAAAAGTAGCTATGAAGTAGCATAGAATAATCAACATACACTGATAATACATATTTACTTACATTGTACTACCTTATA
Organism: Parasteatoda tepidariorum; assembly: GCF_043381705.1. Lineage (NCBI taxonomy): Eukaryota > Metazoa > Arthropoda > Arachnida > Araneae > Theridiidae > Parasteatoda > Parasteatoda tepidariorum. The sequence continues at coordinate 103,310,212 of NC_092205.1, read as the reverse complement.
ATATAATGATATATATCTATCTACATTCTAATAATTTATAAAAGTAGCTTAGAAGTAAAAATTATGGAATATCGCGAAAAAGTTTTTAATTGCTTTTCCATCTTCATACCTAGCGGAAAAGGGGTTTCAGCACAGTTGCCAATCTCCTAAAAAAAAGAAGAAAGAAACAGACTGGACATCATTAACCGAGGAGATTTGAGATTAAACCTAACTAAATTGATGCCAAATGTTGATAATTTATTAAAGCATCAGGTTCATCCCTCCCACTAAAAACATATATTTATTGCTTAGTTATTTTATATAACAGGTACTAAATTTTAATTTGGTTCATTTTAATTTGAATTTAATTAATAAATGTTTAAAGTTAATATGTGTTTTTTTCTTAAGTTTTTCACACTACACTTCATTACAGTTAGAAATTTAAAACTTTCAAAGTGAGTACAACTATACCTGCTGTCAAAAATAGATTTGAATTGATGAATTTACAAAAAATCAATATCAGGTAAGCAAGGGGTCTACCCAAGACCGAAAAACATGGCAAGGGGTCTACGAGACAAAAAAGTTCAGGAACCACTGATTTAGACTGTGAGAAGGTAAGAAGTAAAGAAATGTTCAGTTAATTCATTTTGAAAGTATTTTATTACAGATTTTTTAAGAAGGAAATAAAACAGCATTACAGTATATACAGGGCATCTGCTACATTTTAGATTTTCAAATTCATGACTTTTCATGATTTTCCATGACCTAATTCCAAGAATTTTTCATGACTTAACGAAATTACTATTTTTTCCAACAAAAACGCAACAATAAATTTAAAAAAGCATTATAGTAACATTAATTGAAATTATAGGCATGACCAAAACTGTTATACTCTGCAACTTCATATTTATAGATTTTAAATTAAAACAGAGTAAAGAAAGAGTTAAAACAATAAAATTGCTGAAAAAAATACGAAAGCAAAAAAAAATTTTCTGCAGAATTATATTCTAAAGATACTTTTCTTGTTCATCAGAAAGGAAAGAAATACTCCTGATTTTTCTGTTCTCATTTCGGAATAAAAAAAACTCGCCAATTACTGGTTTGCTTCAACTAGAATTTTAAATTGATAAAATTTTTAAAAAAATAATAATAAAAAATTTTTAAATCATAGAAGTTTAAAAGATAATTTGCTCCAGAAATGATGTTTTTTCTTTCATTTCTTGAAAGAACACCATAATTTTTACAGAACATGATAAAATCATTTTATATTCTAATAAAATATGACTGAGTGGTGATTTTGTTAGGAATTCAGATATTTGGAACAGGATAAAATGGGGGGGGGGGATTCCATTTTAAAAATTAGATTTTGCGGAGACCTAAATCCATGACTTTCCATGATTTTTTTTTAAAAAATAGTAAAAATCATGACAAATTTTGTTCAATACTGAAATTTATGACTTTCCATGATTTTTCATGACACATCACCATTAACGACATTATTTAACATGAGATCCATATGCAAATCTCAGATCACTTCTAGTTATACTAAAGACACATAACAACGTCATAGAAAAAAAAACTATATAGAATTTACAAAAAATTCAGTACAATACAGTCCAGATAAAATTTCAATGAGCATAAGTATAAAAAAATAAATATTATTTTGTTCATGCTTATAAGAAAAAATGAAGAAAACATTATTTTAATTCATACCCTTTCCTTCCATGGAACTTTTGAGGGAGGAAGAGTTAATGTGTCTCTAAAGAAGAAGAATAAAATATTATGTCCTTTTGTTATAGTATAGCCGAAAAATAATGAATAGGTATATTGTTAGAACTAGTTTTAACGCATTTCTTATTGTTTGCTAAAAAGTGAAATGTCATAATTAGCATAGCTGCCAACCTTCGGAATGAGAAATTAGGAACACTATATGCGACAAAATTATTTGCACTAGTTACGAGAAATTACAAAAATTTAACTATTAAATAATAACATTAACAGACATGTATTTAAATACCTTATATGTAAATTAGTAAAACAAAACTATCTTTTGTGGGAAATTTATAATATTATTATTTTATAATTAGGAATACCAGTATAATAGTTTAAAAACAACCATTACCTATTAATATATAATTATTATTCTCCAAATTGCAAAACACAGGTAAATAATAATCTACATCATAAACAAATATTTCTGATGCAAGTGTTTCAATACTATAATACATTTTTAAAAAAATTATATTAGTTGTTTAAGATTCAATCTAGTGAAATGATCAGCAACAGCTATTGAAATAGTATTTTCCAATAAAAAGCTACTAAAAATTACTTCTGCAAAATAATCACAGAAACGCGCTTGCAGCGATCAGAACACAAGGGATTAGTTTAAAAGCAAAACTACAGCTATTTTACAAAAATTTGAATTTTCATAAAAATGTCAGATTTGATTTAAAAATTAGGAACAAATCTGAAAAATTCCGAGCATTTGGCAGCTATGATATATTTGCCAACTTAATTTAGTTCCAAAGAATTGCCTAAAAACCCAGAAAAACATAGCTGGTTGCTTGAAGAAGAGCCACACTTTTTGGGTGGCTACTAGGTTTGAAACAGGGTAGGGGTTTTGGACACTCTAAACTGGTTTTAGACAGGATATTTGGGTTTTACTGTCCTAAACTGATTAAAACAGTCCTAAACTGCTTGAAAGTGTCCAACAGTAAAAATTCTATATGTGTAACCAATGTACACATAATAATTACATACATTAATAAATATTTGATACTTTTTATACACTTTGCTTTAACTTGTTAAAGGAAATTAATATAATAGGAAAAGATTCATAACTTTTGAAGCTCCATAATTCATTAAACAACAAAAGTAAATATCTTATCCCTTAAATATGAATAAATATGCTTTTAATACTGATAAATTATGTTTTTGTATATTGATAAATAATGCAATATTAAAAATAATATTTTACAATAAAAAAAATTAAAAACTTGTCTTCATTTTGCTACTTGTTCAAAAATTAACCTATTATTTTTTACAGTATTTTTTTTTTTAAAATTGTGATATAATTTGAGTAAAAAGGTTTTAAACAGTTTTGGACAGGATGGTTCAAACCGTGGATTAATCCATTCTGTCCTAAACCTTGCCAACTCTGGTTTGAAATCATTTGTCTTCTGGTTTGGACCATTGCAGTATGTAACCTTTTTTTAAACAACTAATGTGCCACAATTCAAAACTAGCAAACAATAATCAGAAGTACAATAACACAAAAATATATATAGTTAGCGTTTACAAAATTCTCGTAAGGCAATTTAAGATATATATACATTAATTCTATACATGTATATTAATAAAATTATGTATAAATTTATTATTAAATAAAAAAAAAGAGCAACACTTAGGTAACGGTACTAAATGGAAATTTATACAACACAGAATTTTTATACTTCAATTGTAATAAAATTAAATTGATTACTTGGAAACTATGTTCTCATTTACTATATGAGAAGAATAAGTTTTAGAAGAGCATCTTGGAATGATGAGATTTCTTTGCTTTTTCTTTATTTCTTGTTTTTATCAAATCATTTTTGTTTTTTATTTATTGTTTTAGAATTGCTTAAAGAGTAGACAAAGTATTGTAGGTTAATTGCAAACAACAAAATTTTATAGCTCTTATTTAAGAGGGAAACAATTATTTTAAACAAACTATTACAGAAATTTTTAAAACACAACAAGAATAATCCTGACTATAAAAATCTAATATTTACAGATAAATCATAATAGTTTGCACCACTGAAACAGAGATGTCAAAATTAATAAAATGAAACCATTTCTTTTTGCAGTTATTGCTAATACTGTCAATACAGTGAACACGGTTTATAGTGAATTCCCAGATATAGTGAACGAAATGTTTGCTCCCGTGCCTTGCTGCACACATATAGTGTTATTTTTTGTGGATATAGTGAACAAAAAAAAAAAAAAAGAGAGGAAGTTGAATATTATGCACTTTTTTCTGTCTTCGACTGAGTTATTTTCTTCATTTTTTAAGTAATAATTTAGAAATTTCTACTTCATAACTAAATAGATATACCTATTTTTAAAGCCATCTATAGCATGGAATGTAGCAATAAGCATTTTTTCTTGTTTGCTTCATTATTGAACAGCATTATTCAATTGGTTCGGCGTTCAAAAAAGCCACATTCTTCTAGTATCTGGGCAAATGCTTCAAGTCAAAGCAGATGAATTTGCTGAGCTATTTGGTGCGACTACTTTCATGCACTCGAATGCTTGGGTAGACAGGTTTAAAAAGTGGAATAATATAGATTCAGGAAAAATTATAGGAGTCAGGAAACGTTTCCATATCTGATGTGGAGGATTGCTCATAAGCTAAAGCAAAGCTCATTCTAGGCAGAAAAAAAGGGGCATTATTATTCTAAAAAGGCAAAAATTTCTTTCTATGGGCTTTACACACTCTATTAAAAAGCATTGTAAATTAGTAAAAGAAATTTTTTTTTTTATTTACTAAAAGTAGCAAAGCAATCATATTAATTACTAATTTTTATTAATAAATTAACATATATATTGAGTTAATGAGCTAATTAGCTTAGTAATTTATTTAAAATGCATGCATATATTAATAAAATAATAAATGTATGTTTTCAAGTGTCTGTAGTTATGATTTAATAATTAAAATGATTAATAATAATTATGATTTAATGATAGTGGAAGTAACTGCAACTTTCAAAGACAAGTGCAACAAGGGGATGTGATTGCTATTTTTCCTTTCCCAAATAAATCTATGTATTGACAGCAACAACAAACCAAATAAAAAGAGTTGAAAATAACAAAAGTTTAAGAAATCAATTGTAGAGTTAGAGGGGAAAATAAAGAAGGGTTGAGGAAAGAAAGGGCAAAAAGGGTATGGAGTCTATTACATCAGGGCACTAATTTACTTCAGGGGCAACAGGGTGGATTCTTTTTACTAAAAGGGCAACAGGGTGCTGCACCCTGTTTACCCTGCCTAGAATGAGCTCTGGCTAAAGATTACTAATTTTTTTTGTAAGCAAGACGAAGAAGAAAAAAAAGTTTAATACATTTTCTGTTACTACGTATTATGTACCTTATGTATTTCATTTTATTGGTCATTGATTTAAATAATGTGAGGGGGGGGAGTTAGGAACTATTAGTTAAAATTGTTTGCGAAACAGATATAGTGAAGTCCCTGTTATAGTGAACGGGTCCCTTGAAGGCTCACTATAGCGTTTGACTGTATATAAATAATCAAAAGATTTTGAAAGAAAAAAAAGCAATACTTAAATATTTTTTTCTCTGGTAAAGGCACAGGAAGTATCTTAATTATGTTTGGATCAACAGCTTCTTCAACAGTTTCCGGTACAAGAACATTATATGCCTAAAAAATGAATGCACAATACAATTAAGAATAGTGGATGCAGATAGAGAACATATGGAGAAAAAAAATATATGATTAAATAAGAAACAATATGGAAGGTATCATGAAATAACTGTTTTCAATGATTTGTATGGCTGTTTTTAATTTTTGTTCATGAACTTTCTGAGAAACAAATATTCTTCAACTTTCATTGGTTAAAAAAAAAATTACAAATTTCATATTTATCTACTTTACATTTTTCGCAATTTCTTCATCATATCATTTGAAAAATTGCTGTTTAAATTATAAAAACATGAGTGTAACTGTGTATGTATTCATTTGTTTCTTCATTTTAATACGTCTTTTGTTGTAATTTAATCCAGATACTGATTGGACATGAAATTGAAAGTTTTAAAAACTACTAATAGAAGCTGCACGCATGATGAGGCAAATTATTTTGGCAAAAAATATTTTCACTAATTTTTACACATTTACATTTATTGCACACAAATATATTTTTACATTTCATGCAATGTGGTTAAGTAAAGGTGAAGTAGCATAACCAAATTTATAGGTTTATTTACAACAAAATTTGCACCTCAAGCACTCACAGTTGGCCATTCCTGGTTTAAGAAGATGCAAACACAATCATAACTTATTGTCACTTTTTTACAAACATTAAAATGATAAAATTTGTTCCTTTATAATTATTTGATTAATAATAATTATCATGCATGTTTTATTACTGAGTGAAATTTTTTTTATTCACATAATAAATTACAAAAACTGACACATTTTCAACGAGTTTTGTTACTAAACTATTAAGGGTCATTTTCTATATTATGGAGTTAATAATAAATAATGAATTAAAAAGTTATGTTTATTTAGGAGCCATAAACAGTTTTGTGCTTAACTCGACCGTTCAGAACTATTTAAAAAGCATATCTAAAATTCTCCCTTTAATTATAATATTTTTTGGTTGAATATTTGTAACCCATTTAATGTAACATATTAAGACCTGAAAATCTGTAAGGAAAAATTAACATGAATGACAATATGAAAAATAAAGTTTCAAAAGAATTACTTTTGGATCAAATAGAAATTTTTTCCAAATTCTGAAAAAAATTCAGACGACAAAAGGAGTCATTCAAACCATGCTAATAAGGCATTTGACTGAAGAAACTAAAGTAAAAATTGCTTCAACTTACTTCTGGTTCAAGAATAGACTTTTCCTTAGACAAATATTCAATAATCTTTGAATTTTTTTGTTCAAGAGCTACATTAACTTTTTCCAAGCCAGCTGCAATAGAGCTTTTACGATTTTCATATACTTTAGATGGAATAATTTTTTTTATTTGTGAAGAGAGAACAGCAGAGCTGCAAGCCTTAAAACTATTTTCAAATCTCTTCTCATCTCTATTTTCAACCAAATTCTGAACCTAAAATATAGGGTATAGGGAAAAAGGTCAAAACCCACAAGACCTAAATTTTTTTACTGAATTTGTCACAAGCTTATTTACATTCTACTTAAATTATTATTGTCTGTCTAACTAAAGAAACTTCAGTTATCTAGAGCAGTGATCCACAACCCCCTAACTGGCAGAAGTCACCTCCTGCATTTTGTTTTGAAGGCATGTTTAAATGCATTATAATTATTAAATCAAAAAGCCCTCTAAAATATAAACAATCAACTTCCGCCTTAGTGAGTAATCGACAAAGTCGACCTTCATCTATGAAAAGGTACTCCAACATACAATAGAGTTAACATGTCTCGCATACTAGTGAATTGGAATTGTATTTTTTGTAGCAGTAGATACACTACAGTACTCTCCCACCAGAATTTTATCTGAGATAGAATTCAATGAACGGATACTACTCATTGCTGATCTGTGAGAAGACGGGAGAGCTGCATTAAGATCACCGTACTTTTGAGAACTGATAAGTCGCTCCTGTGTTGCCTTTAGTAGTCAAGTGTATACATTGCGCGCGATCGAGACTGAGAAGCAACTGAGAGAGGAAATGGATATTTTTTGAGATAAATTTTTTGAAGAAAATTTTTTTTCTTCAAAAAATCAACATATTTTTTTATTTTATTAATAAATACAAGGAACTAAAATAAAACATAATACACAAGTTCTAAGTTGAAATTTAAATTTTTGCATGCATAAAAAATATTTAGTTTACCATCAGTTGCAGTGCCCGCAGTGGACTGATCGTTAAGACACGGTTCCCAGCAGATCACCGAAGTCAAGCATCACTGACTACGGTCAGTGTGCGGGTGGGTGACCACTTGGATCAGTCTGCGTAGGGACCGAGGGTGTGCGGTATTGGTCCTCGTTAAACTGTGCTACCGTAAAGTGCTCGACTTCACGCGCAGGTCGTCGGGCAACCGAAGCGGGGGTGCCATCCCCTCCGCAGTATATCAAAATTGTGATGGCATGTCTTCGGATCATCCACCGGGATATTTCCCAGACCGTCGCCAATAGCCCATTGTGCAGCTCTAGTGCGACGTAAATTAACAACAACAACAGTTTACAATCCCAAATTATCTCGGGCAAATGAAAAAAATTAAATATTAGTCTTTGTATATGTTCACATCTTCATTACCTGAAAAATCATCTGCATTACTTTCACTTTCACTCGCGAATGCCATTTTTTAACTCCTTTTTTTTTCTATGTAAATTCATCAACCATCAAATATACAATAATGCAAAACACGTCTGCAGTCCCGCACATAGCAAAACACCCAAACAGAAATTGGCAAACTTCCAATCACAGCAGATTATAATTATTTCTTGTTTTACTTCCGGCTAAATAAAAATGTGATAAAATAAAACGTATTGACGAATTCTGCTATGCCTGAGTTTACTCGGGAAAATCAGGGAAGCGGTTAAAAATATTAACTTTAAAACATGAATTTATAACCGGATAAAAAATGCACATCAGAAAATAGAGAGTAATATACTTCTTGTGCCTTCTTCTGATGCATCTTCTCTCTCTGACAGAAATTTTAAACACAATTAAACAAAGAGCTTCAGTAACAGGTTCTAAAAAATAAAATATTTATGTTAATTATCGCAACAAAACCAGTTATGTGCTGAACATACAGACTATTTTCCAATTTTAAAATGCAAATATAGCATTTTATAAAATAACATCGTTTAACTTTAATTATATGAAGAAAAATACCAAATCTTAAATTAAGAGCAACTCTATACAGGGCTGTACCTATGGCTCCCGAGCTTCCTTAAATAATAATAAAAGATTTTTTTTTCTCCCTTTATGATTTTTCACGGTAAGTTACTATTTGTTAAATACCTATTCTTCTATTTGAAATTCTTGAATCTATTGTCACTACTTTTTGGAAGCATTTTTTCTTCTTTCTCATTGCCTTTTGAAGAACTAATGAGGGAGAGCATTTAAAACTATGGATTGTTTATTTTTATTTATTAGTTTTTATTTTGTTAGGAAAGATATATTAATTTTAATTTATTTTTTCTATGCAAATTTTAATTATTTCAGTTTTATTTTTTGTGGTTTTTGAAATAAAATGTTCAGATTCTGAATAGATTGAGTTACACTTAATAAAATTCAGGCGAAGATGTAAAGATCTTGCAATTAACCAATATACAATAAAAAATCACTTAACTACTTTTAAAAAAATTTTTTTTACTAATTTGCAGGTTAAAATAAAACTATTAACATATGGTCTGACAGTTTTACGTTCTAGGGTAAAATGCACACGTTAAAAATCCATTTCAGCTCAGGGGTCTGTCTAGGGTTTTTGGAAGGTACCTATTTTGTGAAAATTTAGACATAATTTGTTAAAATTAAAAATTATATTAAAAAATCAACACAAAAATATGATAAAGTATGAAAATATTTAAAAAAATTGTCACTACAAATAAAAATCACTTATGACTGGTAAATTTCTATATATTTTTCCTCATATATTCAAAAATAATTTTTCTATTGCAAAATTTTGGCTTTAAAATTGCATCCAAATTTAAAAATTCCATAAAAATCATTGTCCATAGTTAGATTTCAACTTTATTTAATAACAACATGTATTTAACGGTGCTAGCACTAAGAGAGATTTTCATTTTGAGAACATTTTCGACTGGATCATACAAAAGAAAAATTCCACAGATAAAAAATGTTTCATAAAAAATACAGGTGTGTTAGAATAAATGTATAATAGTGTTGTGTTTAAGATAATGTTTGAATTTTGACTTCCTGTACAGCTTATAGAGGGAGAGCCTCATCATTTTAGTTTAAAAAAGCTCGCTTTATGCCGTAAGCGACCTGTTAGGCTTACCATATTGCACTATCCGACCAAACACGTGCTACCTTTTTGTAAAAGACAGCAGACGGAGAAGATCTTTTCCATAGATAGCAACGAGAATGGGGTTTGAATGCGAGCTTGCTTTTTTAAAAGCATTTTGCGAAACTACCGTTTTTCATAAAGATAAACTTCAGGAAACCATTTGCACAGCTGTTATTATTTTAAAAAAAGAAGAAAAAAAACAACAACAAAAAACATCTGAAGTGTTGCAATTTTAATTTCCAGAAATAGATTAAACTACTCCAATGGCTGGAATAGATTGTCATTCTATGGTAAGTAAAAAAACTAATGGAAAATACACAGGAGCAAAAAAATATTTTGAAAACTTCATTTATTTAGTAAATGATAAGAATAGGAAAATACATAGACATATGAAAGGTGTTACTGGCCTTTTTTAATGAATATTTTTTTAATCCTTTTCAAAAAAGAAGATATTATAATATTTTAGTGAGAAAAATGCATAAGCTATCAAAATTTCAGGATTCACTACTCAGGAAAGCAGGACTGAAAATTATAAAAACTCCAATAAGAAACATAAAATAAAAATATGTTGTAATAATTAGAGATAAACTCTTCAATGTTACTTAAGGCAATCAAACAGGTTATATTGTTTTAATTTTTGATTCCTTTGTCAGAAGGATGCATATCTATGACATAGAAGATGGGGAATTTTTGATTTAACAGCTTTGAATAATTACTATTACAGTTTTAACAAAAAGGTACAAGAAAAAATTATTGCAACTGTTACTGTAAGTTCAAAGTGAAATGAATCCAACAGGACTTCAATATCTGTATGCCTAGGTAGACCGTTTAATGTACACAAACTAGCACATGACTAGTTAGTGGAAAATTTGTCACCATCCTAGAAAATCTTTTACTATTACTATAAATTTTTCTTCTTCAAAGAAAGTTTGTATTTTTTCGAATTGCTGAGGGGAAAAAAATTTTCTTTTTACGCTTATTCAAACCAATACAAACATGATTACATTCACAATTAAAAATTCGACATCCAGATTTTTATTTACGCTACTTAAGATCTTGCATAATAATTTGTATTTTCACATCATATATTATGTTTCTTATTCACGCAATTTTATGGATTACGCAATTATAATTATCAAGTGAGTCAAAAATTATACACTGGAAATTCTATTCACGTGATTTTAGAATGAAACATTGAGATTTGTATTCATTTGATTTTAAAATCAAACATTGAGTTTAAAATCAAACAGAGAGATTGGTAATTACGCAATTTCAAAATAATTGTAGTTTCACATTCGGATGAAATAAAAAAGTTACAGACATTTAAATTCATACAGATTAAATAAACAAATAAAATCTTGCATAAAAAGTTTTTTTTTTTTAAACTAAAACATAGTTAACATTCCGTCGATAAATCCTACCTACATACACTTTTTCTTGTCTAAAGTTTAGGTATTTTTTTTACTCATGTAAAAAGCGCTTTTGCATATTGCATTTTTGTAATTCTATTTTCATCTTTTTCACCCTAATTACCCCTGTGGTATGAATCAAATGTAGTTCTATGGTATGAATCAAAATATAGTTCTATGAAAATTAAACATTTGGCTGGTTATTTTCAGGCTTGTGTGCTCAAAATAGGCTTATAAGCCTTCGTCAGATAGAAAAGGACAGCAAAACATTTGACCCTGTAAGCTAAAAACAATTTGGAACGTGAGTTTAATGACCCTGAGGCACTGGCATTGATCGTAAGTAAACAATCAATGACGACCAATGATTAAGGAGCCCCTTAAAATGGATTTTTCGAAAATAAATTTTAAAAAATGAAGAAAAACAATGCAAAAAAGATCAATTTCAAATATATACTCAATTTTTTTTTAAATTTAAAGATTATTTTTAGTTCTAATTTAACAAAATAAAGTAANGAAGTCGAGCACTTTACGGTAGCACAGTTTAACGAGGATCAATACCGCAAACCCTCGGTCCCAACGCAGACTGATCCAAGTGGTCACCCACCCGCACACTGACCGTAGCCAGTGATGCTTGGCTTCGGTGATCTGCTGGGAACCGTGTCTTAACTATCAGTCCTGAAATGAATGAAATGAAAAGGTATGAAATTTTGAATGACTTATGGCCCAGCGTACAAAAAATCCGGGCTTGATTACATAGCTTAAACACGGAAGCTTAATTGGTAAAGCTATGCAAAATAGTACTAGTAATAAAAACATCGTACAAGAAAATCCAAATCATAAGTAAATTTCACTTTTCACGGGGAATTTTGAAAAGCAACTCGCTATAGACAGACCAGTTTTACGCGCAAAACATGGCGCTAACATCTTTAAGTATATTATTTTCTGACATCCCCACCGTATCTAAGCATTGCGGTTAAACATTAACAAGCAATTTAATTTAAATTCTAGTTTTTTTTTTTTTTATTTCTGAAATTAAATTGTCGAAAAGTATATTAAAAATCATAATATAAAAATAAATAAAAAAATATCTAAGTCGACCCTTGCAGGGTTTCGTACCCAGGACTTCCGGGAATACATATCAACCTTGCCCACAGCGCTACCAACTGCGCAAAGCTTCACATTCCAGCCCCGCGTATATTTAGCTCAAAGCACTTCCTTCCGGTTAGTCAACAAAATACATTTTGGCCTATTGTGGGCTCACTAAATGGTCTATAAGAAATTCCTTTGGTATAATTGTTTGTTACATTAGACTCTAATTTCGTTGCGAGTTTGAAATTTATAAGTTAATATTATAGGGAATAACGGGGTGTGATGTGTGTGTGTCTCCTGATACGACTTTTGTCCCTTTTCAGCCATTATTCGCTCTTTACCAAAGAAAAAGAATTCTTCTCATATATAGAACACTTTGTTCACTGAAAAATATTGAAAAAGAAGTTAAAAAAATAACATAAAATAAAATAAATAAAAATTATTTAAACTTTAACTGTTCATTAGCTATTATTCGTTGTTTCAGAAAAGAAAAATAGTTATTTCTATATACAGAACACTTGATTCACGTAAAACTGCTGAAAAGTATATTAAAAAACATAATATAAGGTAAATAAAAGAAATTCAAAGTCGACCCTTGCAGGGTTTCGAACCCAGGAGTTCCGGGAGTATATAGTAACCTTTCCCACAGCGCTACCAACTGCACCACGCTTCGCATACCAGCACCGCGAATATTTAGCTTAAAGCACCTTCTCCCGGTTAATCAACAAAACTTATTTTGGCCCAAATGTGGGCCCACTAATCGGTCTGTAAGAAATTCCTTAGGTGCAATTGTTTGTTACAATAAACTGTAATTTCGATCTGATTTTGAAATTTATAGGTTAATATTATAGGGAGTAACGGGGTGTGATGAGGGCGTGCCTCCTAATACGACTTTTGTCCCTTTTTCTGCCATTATTCGCTCTTTAACAAAGAAAAATATTTCTTTTCATATATGGAACACTTCATTCACTTAAAAATATTGAGAATGAAGTTTAAAAAATAACATGAAATAAAATAAATAAATAAAAAAGAAATAATGAAAATTTATCAGTTTATTAGCTATTATTCGCTATTTCATGAACGAAAAATAATTATTTCTATATACAGAACACTTCATTCACGTTAAATTGTCGAGAAGTATATTAAAAAACATAATATAAAATAAATAAAAAAAATTTAAAGTCGACCCTTGCAGGGTTTCGAACCCAGGACTTCCGAGACTACATATCAACCTTGCCCACTGCGCTACCAACTGCGCCACGCTTCACATAACAGCCCCGCGAACATTTACCTTAAAGCACCTTCTCCCGGTTAATCAACAAAACTTATTTGGGCCCATTGTGGGCCCACTAATACGTCTATAAAAAATTCCTTTGGTGCAATTTTTTGTTACATTAGACTCTAATTTCGGGAAGAGTTTGAAATTTATAGGTTAATATTATAGGGAATAACGGGGTGTGATGTGGGCGTGCCTCCTGATACGACTTTTGTCCCCTTTTCTGCCATTATTCGCTCTTTAACAAAGAAAAATATTTCTTTTCATATATTGAACACTTTATTCACTTAAAAATATTGAGAAAGAAGTTAAAAAAATAATATGAAATAAAATAAATAAATAAAAAAAAATGATCAAAATTTATCAGTTCATTAGCTATTATTCGCTATTTCAAGAAGGAAAAATAGTTATTTCTATACACAGAACACTTCATTCACGTTAAAGTGTTGAAAAGTATATTGAAAAACATAATATAAAATAAATTAAAAAAATTTAAAGTTGTCCCTCGCAGGGTTTCGAAGCCAGGACCTCCGGGACTACATATCAACCTTGCCCATAGCGCTACCTACTGTGCCACGCTTCACATACCAGCCTCGCGAATATTTAGCTTAATAGAGAAAAAAAATTTCCACTTAGAAGTGATAAAACTTTACTATCCTCTGAAATTAAAGTAAGCTGGCGAAAAATATGCTTCGTCCTTTCTGAAATTTTGGCATTCGTGAAAATAAAGTTAAATTGGTAATTTTAGAAAGAAAAAATTTTTTTTTTCAACTCTATTTTCGCAAGACAAATACTGACGAGAAATATCCTCAGTGGTAGACAGATCATGGGTTGGACATCCCTTGTCGTCAGGCTGGCTAACTATGGGAGGTTCTCGTGGTCTTCCTCTCCATGTAACGCAAATGTAGGTTAGTTCCATCAAAAAGTCCTCCACGAAGGTAAAATTTCTCCAAATGCTTGATCCAGCAGTTCCCTTGTCTTCTGGATTGGTTCAAAATTACAAGGCTATGGAGTTGAACATTAGTAGTCGTAAACCCAACAATTGGGTCGGTTGTTCAATGATGGTTATTAAATTAAATTAAATAGATTTTTCAAATCGAATAGGCCGGAATAGATTGGTTGGTAGGCACTGGGCCCATGTCCAAGAATTTGTGTGTGTGACCCCCACCGGCCAAAGACTCCCCGTCTAGTAAATGGTGACTGGTGCACGTTAAGTCTGTCGGGTCGCAAAGTCTTCTGTGTTCTTATAACAAATCATACCTCCGGGGGTAGTGATCCAGGAGTTTCCTTGTCTTCTGGGTTGGTTAAAAATTACAAGGATACTGAGTTGGCTACAATTAGCGTACAGCAGAACTATGACAACATTTTGCAGGCGTTCACTATTAGCGTGTGGAGAGTCACAGAAGAAGGAAGTACGTCAGTTTCTGTCTTGATTTTCAAATAGATCTTTTAAGTTAGGAGACTATATGAAACTAAAAACTGCATTAAACATAGTTCTTTAAAAAAAGCACGGTGGAAATTTAAAAAAAATTAAGCATAACATAAGCACGGTGGTATAAGCCGGAAGTTTTCGAAATTTATCTGGTTTTAGAAAGCTTTTTATTGTTTACATTCAGTCAATCATCTGAAAACACCATCCATTGAGTCATATTTCAAAGTAACATAGTTTTAATCTCAAAATTTTGAAATAATTTTTTTTCAGCTGTTTTTTATAAGACACTGTTCGATAATTATTTTTCTTCTGAAAATCTGTCATATGTCGACATTGGTCATTGGTCCATTTCACTTGAAATAAATTCATGTGTTTTTTTTTCCTCATTCAAAATGAGAAAATATTGCACATGATATTAGAATGTGAATTCTTTTTATATGTAGATGAAAATGATGAATACAAAACGGGATTTTTAGCGAATCACATTGCGAGAAGAATCAAAACGTGGGATTTTTAAAATGCGCGTAAATACGAATCGCGATATAGGATTTCTGAATCATGAGACTACAAATAACTTGATTTGCTTCAACATCGGCACAAATAAACCACGTCATAGTTGGATTTCTAAATGAGCGATTCGTAATAATATCGAAATTTTATAAACATCGTGGAAATACATCATTTAAATTTGCGATGAAGTTAAATTTGCCAGCAACAGTCAGTCAAGCATCACTGACTGCGGTCAGTGTGCGGATGGGTGACCACTTGGATCAGTCTGCGTAGGGACCAAGGGTGCGCGAATTTGGTCCTTGTTAAACTGTTTTATCGTAAAGTGCTCGACTTCGAGTGCAGGTCGTCGGGCTACCGAAGCGGAGGTGCCATCCCCTCTGCAGAGGATCAAAATTGTGATGGCATGTCTTCGATCTTCCAAGCTTCGGAGCCTTCCAATCTTTCCCAGACCGTCACTCTAGTGTGACGTAAATGAACTACAACACCAACAGCAACTATTTTACAGGAGTTAAACATCTCAGCTCGCTGTTATGAATTTCTTTTCGAAATGATGATGAGTTTCTCATAAAGACGCACGTAGATTAATTTTTCAGTTTAGAAATGTTAACAGTTGCTTATTGTTACTGGATTAATTCACAAAAATATTTCTAGATTACTTTTATAGAAGATCTATTTACTTTTTCTTGATATTGGCAATCTTTGAATGGTAAAATCTGTATTTTCACAATCGTTTATAAAATCGAAACTTTCTAAGATTTAGCTGTTGTCTTATGAGGATCTATGTTATTTCCTTGTTCAAAATATTTTTCGACTAAATTTGTTCATAATTTTAATAAGAAAAAATTTGAAGATTGACTTTTTTCCCGTCACTTGTATTCACATAATTAATAATAAATTAAGATAAGTCTAATCCTTTAATAATTTCTTATTGTTTTTTCCGCGCACTTGTTTTTAAATGTAAAGGTATAGGATAAGATTTTATATCTGTTATTATCTATATATTTTGTCCCTAAAATTGATAATATGTTAACGTAACAAAAATTACATAATTAATAACCTTGAGGGACCTGTACGTTTTTATGGGAGGTACCTATTTTGTGAAAATTGTGACATAATTTGTGAAAATTATATTAAAAAATCAACACCATAATATGGTAAAGTGGGGAGATATCCGTATCGTGATCTATGGCAGAATAACCGCCAAGTCATGGAAACTTCCGGACAGTGGCCCGCGAGAATCTTAAAAAAACATCACAGAAAGGGACCAACTTGAAAGGTATAATTCGTAGCCACCCTACGGCAAACAGCTATATGTATTTTTTAAAAAAAAATTGTAAGTTTAAAATCTATTTGGAATCTTGGCGAGACAGATCATGATAAGGTAATATCCCCGATAAAGTAAGAAGAGGGTGATTCTGTGGCGCCAACTGAAATCGCCAAGTTGCCAAATAGATTTTAAACATGCGAATTAAAAAAACAAACAAACATGTAATCTAACTATACTTTTCGAATTGGTCCCTTTCTGTGTTTTTTTTTAGTTTCTCGCGGGCCACTATCCGGAAGGTTCCAAATCTTGGCGATTATTCTGCCGCAGATCACTATATGGAAATCTCCCCGAAGATATTTTCAAAAATTGTCAGTGCAAATTAAAATCATTTATGACTAGTAAATTTTTATATATTTTCCCCCATATATTCAAAAATAATTTTGCTATTGTAAAATTTTAGGCTTAAAATTATATCCAAATTTAAGAATCATTGTCCATTGTTAAATTTCAACTTGAATTTTAAAAAAAAGCATGCATTATCAGTACTTGCAATAAAAGTTATTTTCATTATGAGAACATTTACCACTGGCTTATACAAAAGAAAGTTTCACAGATAAAAAAAAATTTTCATGCAAAAATAAAGGTTTGTTAGAATAAACAACAATGTTGAATGTTTAGAATGATGTTTTTCAATAACGAATTTCAACTTATTGCGAAGTTTACAAAAGGAGCGCCTTGTCGCTTAATTTAAAAAAAAAACTTGTTATAATATGGCGCAAGCGACTATTTAGGCCACACTATCTGACCAAGCACATGCTACCTATTCATATTTGGGGAATTAGCCAGGGATTTATCGTTTCTTACAGGGATACAAAAACAAAATTTTAAGAGGCGGGGAAGAGAATCTTAAAACTTGCTTTTTTAAAAGCATTTTATGTAACTACCGTTTTTCCTAAAGCTGAATTTGTGAAGGTACCGCTAAAGGGCAGTAAATTTGCCCTTAATGATGATAATAAGTTGAACTTCATTTTTTCCCCTTCAGTTTGAGCATACCATTTAAATTTTCATTACATTTATTAAAGTTGTCTTTACCAAAATTCAGTTTATACAGGGTTTTAGGCGCACCTGGAAAGTCATGAATTTCGGTATCGAACAATATTTGTCATGAAATGTCATGATTTTAACTATTTTTTTAAAACAAAAATCATGGAAAGTCATGGATTTAGGTCACCGAAGAGTTTTATTTTTAAAATGGAATCCCCCCCCCCAATCATTTCATGGTGTTCTGAATATCTGAATTTGTAAAAAAATCCCCACTCAGAGTCATATTTTATTAAAATATAAAATGTTTTTATCATGTTCTTTAAAAATTATGGCATTCTTTCAAAAAATGAAAGAAAAAACATCATTTCTAGAACGAAGTATATTTTAAACTTCTGTGATTTCAGAATTATTATTATTATTTATTAATTTTTATTTTATCAATTTAAAGTTCTAGATGAAGCAAGCCAGTCATTGGCAATTTTTTTTAAATTCCGAAATGTAAACAGAAAAATCAGGAGTATTTCTTTCCTTTCTGATGAACAAGAAAAGTATCTTTAGAATATAACTCTGCAGAAATTATTTTTTTTTCGCTCAGCTATTATTTTTTTCAGCTATTTTATTGCTTCAACTTTTTCTTTACTCTGTTTTTTAAGTTTAAAATCATTAAATATGAAGATGCAGAGTATAACAGTTTTGGTTATACCTATCATTTTAATTCATGTTATTATAATGCTTTTTAAATTTATTATTCTGTTTTTGTCGGAGAAAATAGTGTCAAGTCATGAAAAGTTCTTGGAATGAGTCATGAATTTGAAAATGTAGCAGAGATACCCTGTATATATTTGCAACTTTATGTGATTCCTATTAACAGCATCTGCTGAGCTTGCTATTATATTTTATTGACATTTCTTTTTAGTGTGAAAACATTTTTACATATAAAATTGAATTCTATAATGCCTTTTTAATTAGCATATTAGTTTTACTGTTAGCAGAACTTTAAATTTTGGGCCTTTTTTAGATGTGATCATATTTAACAATGCACTGTTTATTATTGTCTTTTTCCTGGGAAATATTATTTTTTCTTTAAAAACACATTTGATGTTTTAACTTTTGCTGACATCTGTTTAATTATCTGTCTACAGGGGTCTGTTCATGGGAATATATTTACAACCGTCACAAATTCAACTTTAGGAAAAACGGTCACAAAATACTTTTAATAAAGCAAACCCCGTTGCAACTTTGGGCGGAGCTTTATTGCCAGATGTCTTTTACGAAAATGTTTGGTCAGATACAACGAGTGACTTAAAACTGAAAGTCTGAATTCAAACATTATTATAAACATTTGAACATTATCTTTACACTATTTTGTAAATTTATTCTAACAGACTTTTATTTTTTATGAAACATTTTTTTTTTCTCTGTTAAACTTTTTTCTGTATGACCTTGTCGAAAATTTTCTCATGATGAAAATAACTTTCAGTGCTACTACTGTTAAATGCATGTTTTTACTAATCTGAAGTTCAAATTTAACTAAGGACAATGATTTTTATGGAATTTTAAAATTGGATGTAATTTTAAGCCCACAATTTTACGATATAGCAAAATTTCTTTTTTATATGGGGAAAAATATACGGAAATTTACCTGTCATTAATGATTTTTATTTGAAGTGACAATTTTTGAAATTATTTTCTTACTTTGCAATATTTTTGTGTTGATCTTTTAATATAATTTTTAATTTTCGCAAATTATGAATATTTTCACAAAATAGGTATCTTTTGCCTATTTTCACAAAATAGGTATCTTTCAAAAAAACCCAGACAGACCCCTGATCTAAATATATCTTTCAGAGTCTAATGCCTTCTTAGTCAATATTTTAGTTTAACTATTAGTGAAACTTCAGAGCCTTCTCTTCTTAAATATTGTCATAAAGTATATTTGCAGGTTATCTGCACACCTAGAAAGTCATGAATTTCAGTTTTGAACAAAATTTGTCATGAAATGTCATGATTTTAACTATTTTTTTAAAAAAATAATCATGAAAAGTCATGAATTTGAAAATCTAAAATGTAGTATTTGCTACATTGCATTTGTAAAGTCAAGGAATTCATGGGGGGGGGGGATCAAAAATTTTATATTTTTAGTTTGTTAAAGGATAACACCATGGATGTGTAAAGATTTTTAATGCCATTATTTCCTTATGTTATTTCGGGGTACCCACCTGAAAAGTAGATTTCCACCTCATTCATATTCTTATGAGACGAAACCAAATTTTAATCTTAATTTTTTTTTTTTTTTTTTTNCATTTTAATCTACTTATTTGTTTTGTTAATTTTTTTTTTTTTTTTTTTGTAAAAGAAAAAGCATGTGTAAATTAACATTATTAGCAGAAATATTCAAATAAAAGAGGTTTGATTAATTAAGGGTCTACTTAAGTTATATGTAATTTTACAAATTAAAATATTCATGTTTATTTTTGTTTTTAGTATTGACATGCAGTGGCACAGTGGATCAATTGCTGAAGCTGTTTCTGAAGCTAAAAAGAAAAATAAATTATTTATGGTTTATATTGAAGGTTTGTCATTATCTATTTCCCACATCTTGTGTCTTAATTAATTCTGTAATTTTCTAGGTTGATTGATTTAAATCTCATTTGTATGAGGTGTAAATTGTATGATTTTTTAAAATAAATTACTGATTTAAATTATTTAGTGTGACAGTTCTGGTAACCCTGAGTCGATTTAATATACTACATATCTATTGCAAATATTTATCGTCCCGAGAAAACTCGGGCTTAGCAGAATTTGTCAGTGCATTTTGTTTTATCACGTTTTTACTTGGTCGGAAGCAAAAAACATAATCTGCTGTGATTTGAATTTTGTCAAGGTTTAGTTGGGAGTTTCGATGTGGGACTGCACATGTGTTTTGTGTGATCGTACATGCCATCCATCGTATATACGATGGTTGTTGCATTTACATAGCAATAAGAGTAAAAAATAAATAAATGGCGTATCCCTTCACTGACGTTTGAAAAGTATCATTTTGTGTTGTCCCTTGTTTTAAGAACTATCCTCAGGGGTCTGTTTAGAAGAAATTTCACAAAATATCTTTTCATTAAAACGGACCCCTTCACAAAATATTTTTACTTAAAAAAGGACCCTTCACAAAATAATTTATCTTTTAATCGGACCCCTCACAAATTTGTTTATCTTCATTATTGTTTTGTTAATCGAATAAGCCCTTCCCAGGGGGTTGGGGGAAAGAAAGATAGATGTAAACGAACTAAGTTTTGTCTTCGGCAGACGCTTCTTCCATTATTCGTCCGAAATTAATATTCTGCTTTCAGCAGTATAGGCTAAATACCAAATATTTGTATGTTGTGTCTCTAATTTAGTAGCAGCAGTTGCTGTTTATTTGTAAAAATTTCATTTTTTAAATTGTTCATGATTTCAAAAATTTCATGTTTTAAATTCCATTTAAAAACTCCTTGAAAAAGTTTTTTGCAATAATAGGACCCTATTTGCACAAATTCACAAAAGCAAGAGCCTGGTTGAAAGAATTTGACTTAACGGTTATTTTATATTCACAAATTACGACTAATTTTTCACAATTTTACAAAAACGGACCTTTCACAAAATGTCTGGACAGATCCCTGATCGTACAAAGACTAATATTTAACTTTTTTCATTTGCCCAAGATACCTTGGGATAGTAAACTGATTTTATATTAAATGTTTCTTACATATAAAACAAATTCAAATTTCAACTTAAAACTTGTACATTATGTTTTGTTTTAGTCCCCTGTATTTATTAATAAATTAAAAAAATATGTTGATTTTTTCATTTTTTTTCTTTAAAGCAATTGGTAAGTAAGATGTTAAAAAATGTTATGGTCATAAAGAAATGCAGATTATAAGTCAGTGTGAATAATTAGGCAGAAATAATTATAAGATCCCTTTTCTCCCCTCTACCAGATCCGTTTAACAGAGACCATATTACGTACTCTGAAAAAAAGAGAGGAATTCCTTTTATTTTTTTTCTTTATGAAGTTCCCTTGAGTCAGTAATTAATTCTTCTTCACAATTTTTATTTAAACAGGGATGAGATATTTTTGAGGATTTCCGCTTTTGTCTCTCGAATTTCAGCCTTTTTATAAAAAACTCTGATTCTCCTTTAGCTTCTTTTTTTATATAAATATTCCGCTTTTTCTGAAAATTCAGTGCGATTTTTATTCATGCGATTAAAAAATTATGCATTGTGATTTGTATTTACGTGATCTAAAAATTACGCATCATGTTTTATTGTATTTTCGAAATGCAATGTTGAGTTTCATGTTCACAAGATTTAGAAGCCACATATCGGGATTCATATTCTCTCAATTTAAAATCTTAGTCACACGATTTTAAAATCATGTGATTTATATTTATACAATTTTAAAATTAATCGAGATTTATAATCACATAGTTTAAAAATCACACTTTTTTTTCCTCAAATTTTTAGATATCATAGCTTCTACATATTATGTATGTATGTATGTATATATATATATATATATATATATTAATTCTTGGGTTTCCTCTTTTTTACTTTCTGCCTACTCCCATCCCTGTTTAAAGCACGTTTTTTTTAAAAATAATTGAGAATGAAATTTTTAAAATTACTTATATTATTGATGAAATGCTTTTCATCAATAACATGCTTTCATCAATGCTTTTCAAAATTGTAATGTTTAGTAGACATTTTTAAATTATAAATACATGCAAGATTTATGTTAATAAGGGGAATTAATAGAGTTATTCATGAAATATATATCATTGCAAAAACCTAATATGTTGACTGTTTATTTCAAAGGTAATGATGATATGTCTAAAACAATGACAGCCACCTTTAATGATCCTTCCGTATGTGAAAAGTTGATGTCGGAAAATGTTATTGCTTTGAAACTTGTAGCAAACAGGTATTAATCCTTTTAACATTGTTGAGTAAATTTTGGGCGTTTTGAAAAAGGCTGCAATATTCTATTAAAAATATGTGGAAATGTCCAAAAAACAATGATTGTAATTACTGCTTGAAAAAAGGATTGGAAGAGTTATGTTGATTTACAATAGAATTATTGAAAATACAGTATATCAAAAAGTGGTGTTTTAACTGAAATATTTGTACCATGTTGTTTATACTTATTTGAGTATCTGTCTTTTTTTTGTGGAAGAGTCTTATTCGCGTGATTCTTGATCTTTATTTTGGGAGCTACTGAAAGAAATACTGAAGTAACAAATAATAATTAAAATTTTTAGAGGCCATTCATTAAATTACATTGGTAATATGAATTTATTAGTTTTTTTAGCTTTAAGTTAATGTTTTGTTGAATATGCATTTATAAATAACTTTTATTTAAATTTAATAAATACGCTCTATAACCTTTTTAAATAATAGTTTGATTATAACTTTGAATTATTATTTTTTACATAATTCATGAAGTAACTATTAATTTAAAAATAGAATGAGCCACTTAATATTGAATATCTTTAAAATTTTGCTTAGATTGTTTTTATGGTGATTTATATAATTAAGGAAATAGTTCTTTCTGGCTATTTTTCTCATGATCCTTGAAAATTATTTTGCATTTTTTTTAAATGTATTTACGGAGAACTTTCAACGATAGGAAGAAGAAAATTCTATTTATTGGTTCCCATTCCCTAATTACAGAGTTGGTATTTTAATGTCAAAAACTGGTTTTTGACTTGTCACATATATAAAGACGTGTCTAAAAGTGATAAAAATTATCGAAATCTGATAAAAACTGTCAAACACCTGGGACAATTTTCTTTATTAACATTGGGGACATTTTATTGGACATTAAATCATGCAGAATGCTTGCATTATATACTATTATAATTATAATTTATATTAATATATCATTTATAAAAAATATAGATAAAATTATTAATTGGTTTTTCTAAAAACATGGTACTCTTAATATAATACAAATAATATGTTGTTAATTATTATCAATCTAAATATTGATTTTGAATGTTTTATACCACAATAAAGCAAATTTTTTAGATAAAGTAAAACTAAAGTGGTCTCCAATAATTGTCTGATTTCAACTTATAAATTTTTTTGTGCTTAATATTTGTTATTGTTACTTATATGTAGGTTAGCAGAATATGTCCAATCATATGAAGAAGGATTAGATTGAAATTTAGACAGACAAAGAAAAACTTTTGGTCTAAAATAATTCCTAAAAAATTTTTTATTGTTAAAAAACATGTCGCTTTGCAAAATTTTTCCTTGTTAAAAAAACATTAAATGTTAATTTG
The DNA here is from genome assembly GCF_043381705.1 of Parasteatoda tepidariorum. Taxonomy (NCBI): domain Eukaryota; kingdom Metazoa; phylum Arthropoda; class Arachnida; order Araneae; family Theridiidae; genus Parasteatoda; species Parasteatoda tepidariorum. The sequence continues at coordinate 103,286,167 of NC_092205.1, read as the reverse complement.
TTTATTAATTAGTTTGAGTTTCTTAAATTTATGAGTGAAGCCCTTTAATTTAATAAATTATTACTGTTGCATCATATTTATTTCATTAAATAGTGAACGAAACATTCTCTCCCGAACCAAAAAAAAAAGAGGAAGTTTGTTTTGTTTTCGACTGATTTATTTTCTTCATTTTTTATGTAATAATTTTGAAATTTCTACTTCAAAATAAATACCGATTTTTAAAACCATTTATAGCATTACTGAATAGGTTCAGCATTTAAAGAAGTTGCAATCTTCCAGTATCTGAACCAAGGCTTCTAGTCAAAACCGATTAATTTGTTAAGCAATTGGGTGAGACTACTTTTATGCGCTTTAATGGCTGATTAGACAGGTTTAAAAAGGGGAATAACATAATTTTAGGAAAAATTATCGGAGAATGTTTCCAAATCTGATGTTGAGGATTGCTCATCAGATAAAGATTACTAATTTTTTTGTTACGACCTATTATTTTTCAGTTATTTTTGTATTTCATTTTATTGCACATTTATTTAAATAATATTTAATAAAAGGGGGAGTTTGGAACCATTAGGTAAATATTGTTTGCGGAACGAATAGTGTGAAGTGAACCTAAATTTCAATCTCTTGAACGTTCACTATAGTAATTTTTGACTGTATTTTAAACATATGCTGGTTTATTCGAGAACTGTGTAAAATCAAACACATTAATTTTCTTATATGAACTTAAGTTTCTAAAAATATTTTAAAAATTTTAGTACTAAAAGAAAGAAAAATGTTAAAATTTGTGGAGAAATTTTGATCAAATAATAAATAAAAAAACTGCTGAAATATTAGGGACTGAGAATTTTCTGCACTCTTGCTTCAATGCACACAAATATTTCCATTAAATCATGACTATAACATATTCCCTGATATGTAAAATAATTATAATTTATAATAAATATAAATGTTTGTTTTAAGAATTTTTTAAATCAATCAATTCAAGGGTTTAATTAAGTTACCATCAATATTTAGTACAGTTATTAGTATAAATTTCTTAATTATTGGTTATTTTATTATGTTATAATAGTTCAATATTCTAATTTATACAGCTGAGCATCAATCGAAAGAACAATTTCAAATTTTGGTCTTATTCATACAAAACTGAAAACTGAATTTGGAGTACAGAGGGCCTTTTTGCATAATTTCTCGAAAAATGTCTCTTTTGTGCCAAAATTTTTTTAAAAATAGATAAAATAAATGAATACATATATAAAGAATAAATTTTTATATATATATATATATATGTTTTATATAACTGAATATATTTTTCCTATACATTCCTATTTTTTCTGTGTTTGAATGTTAATGAATTTTCTTTTCAAATTAAATTAATGTTTAGATATCAATTTTTATAAAATGAAATGTCCAAATGAATAACATTATAAACCATCATTGAATGTTGTAAAAAAATTTATGATGTATGATGTAATAATTCTTGTGTAACTTAATTTTCTCTTAGTGTTCCATACATGCAGTTCTGTCAAATATGTATCCTTTTCTGATAATTATTTTCTCTATATTTCTTCTACTTTTAAAATAAATATGTAACATAATTGAACCTTTTTTTAATCACAGTCAAGAAATGTATAGCAAAACAAATTCAAATTAATGACACTATATTTATCACTTCTTTTTAATGTGATTAATGCACTGAAATAATTTGTCATTCATTTTGAATATAAGGAGCATAAGATCTTTATGACTTTTATATAAATAATATCATTAATCTTACTTACTCTGGATTAGATTAGCATAAATGCTTTTAAATAAAAGTGCATACCTTTAATATATGCACTTGTGATAAGATCTAACAATTTTATTAATTTTGGTGTACATTGGAAAATGTAATAGCAAATGCAGTCTATGGTTTAACTTCACAAAATATCTTTTCATAAAAACGGACCCTTCACAAAATGATTTTTCTTTCAATCAGACTCTTCACAAATTTGTTTATCTTCATTATTGTTTTGTTAATCGAATAAACCCTTCCCAGGGGAAAAAACAAGAAAGATGGATGTAAACGAATTAAGTTTTGTCTTCGGCAGACGATTCTTCCATTATTCGCCCGAAATGAATATTCTGCATTCAGCAGTATAGGCTAAATACCAAATATTTGTATGTTGTGTCTCTAATTTAGTAGCAGCAGTTGCTGTTTATTTTTAAAAATTTCATTTTTTTTAATTGTAATTTTACAGTATTGAGCATAATCTTGTATCTCTTTACCATTTAAAAACTCCTTGAATAAGTTTTTTTCAATAACCTTACCCTATTTGCACAAATTAATAAAAGCAGGAACAAATTACGACTAATATTTTCACAATTTCACAAAATGTCTGGACAGACCCCTGAGTATACATAAAATGTAATGCTCACGTAGTTGCTGATCATCGTTGAGCTTTTTATTCTGACTATATTTCAAAATGCATGCTTAAGAAAATGGTCTCAGGATTTAACAGGGTGATTGATTTGAAACTCGTGAGTTATATATTGCGTTAGAAATACCGAAATTTTTAAAACTACAATCAAAAGCATAATACCGAAATTTTTAAAACTACAATCAAAAGCATAGCAATATCTGGAGGAAAAAAACGAAGAACAATTCTTTTTATTTGAGTTGAAATCAGATACAAATAAAGCATGCCTATAAATGCGCAATTGGCTTGTCGTAATTATATGCTAAAAATATCAAGATTTTTCAAAACCATGTAGAAATGCATAGCAATAACTGCCAAAAAAATAATACAAATATAACACTGAAGAAATGATCCAGAAAAAAAGCCCCTTCAAATTAATGATAAAATCATCACAAAAAAAGCTCATCAAAAAATAAAAAGTGATTAAATATTTTTTTAAAAATTATAATAATTTTTTATTATATTCTAGATCGCAAATTCTTCATCTCTAGTTTAGTCATATGATATGTTAAGTATCATTTGTGAATCAGCTATAAAACTTATTCTTTAATAAAAAAGAACTATTAATGTCATTCTTCTTTTATTTAAAATTTTAATGTAGATGCTTCAAATCTGTGTATATGCCCAGAAAATGCCATTTATTGTTAATCCTACCAACAAGAAATAGCTACAATTTGTCATTGGGGAATGACTGCTTCAATTTAGATTTTTGTTGCAGTGCTTATCTAAACTTTTGCTTATCAAGTATCACATATCGATGTTTATTATGTTTCCTTCAGTATATTCAATAAAAGGTTATTACAAGGTTTAACTGTTGCTAGATCCTGTTTTAGTGATACCCTCTTCATTCTTTATTGGTGGAAATGGAGCTCCTATTGAAATAATTACAGGAAGCCTCTTGCCGACAGAGTTCTGTTCTAAACTTGAAAAAGTGTTTGAGGTGAAATTTTTTTTTTACTAAGCAATGTTCTTTTTACTTGTACTTCTTTGGGGGTACTTAATTAAAAATCATAGAATATCTATGCAGAGATTTCTGATTCAATAATAATGTAGATTGATTAAAAAATTACAGTAAATGCAATAAAACTGAATTGTATTTAACTAATATATTTATAACTAGGAGGCTTCGCCCCCTGCTCACTAACGCTCGCCAACCCCGGAGAATTGCTACGCAATCCTATGTGGTTCACGGCATGGCTCGCTGCGCTCGCTCGCCAATGAACACAATGTTCTAGCACAAAGACATAATATATTATCATCAAAGACATAGTATTTTATCATCAAAGACATAGTATTGTACTTATGTAGAAGAATTCTACCAATGTTCTTATTGGCTTTTAAAAAAGTATATTAGCTATTTAGATTGTACATGGTGAAAAAATCAAAACATTAGCTAAATAAGAAACATATTAGCAAAATAAATTATCAAATATTGCTTCACTAATATTCTGCATTTTAAAGCGTGAAAATTCAATGCATAAATAAACGCGAAATATAAAAAAATTCAATGCATTCAATACAAACACTTAAACGTTTTTTAGACGTTTAGGTAGCTCCCAGTAGAAAAATATCAATTCAACAGCGGCCTTTTAAAGCATTCTCACTTCAATTAATTAATTAATTCCTAATTGAGTTTAAATTAAATATTGTCATGTTTTTAGTGCATGAATCTGAATTGAACAACCTGATAATGCTCACTCTGGTTATTGTTATCTGGTTGCTCACTACGTGCTCTTGCGCGCCGAATCCAATCAATTAAAAATGAAAACTGTTGCCAGCGCGAAAAAAAAAATATCATCGGTTTTATGGATACATACATACGTACGTATTAGCGTTTTATGTAATATAGATTGACTTTAAAAATGCATTAATGTAATCATGATCTTCAAGTTGTATTATAATTAATTAGAAATTCATAAATACGAAAATATCTGAATGGCTTGGGCCAATATAATGACAAGACTTTAAGTAGCAATATACTTTATAATGTTAGGATCTTTAAATAATCTATAAAGTTCTATGATTGTTCTCCATTAATTTTCACCACATTTCATTCCTACAGAAAATGCTTCTTTCAAATATCGCAATGGTTTCTTTCTCATTTTTCACTTAAGTCTCTGTAGTATAGTCCAATCAAACTTTTGTGGTGAATATTTAAATAGATGTTACTAATACATGAGAAAGCGAGTCTCATTTATAAAATTCAGTTAACTATATTTGATGATTTAAATACCTATTACTATTCAAAATTATGAAGAAACATTATACATAACATTTCCAGATCATTTAATGTGAAATCATAACTGGAAAATATGGCAGTTTTTTCTATTTTGATGTCTATAAGAATTCCTAAAATTCCCTATGTGTAAAATATTTAGTATATTTTGTAACAATTATCATGAAATTTATATTATTTCGTAAAATCTACCATCTTTAATCTAATTGTATTTTTTAATCAACCTCAAATAATTGAAAATAGTACCTCAAGTAATTGAATTTGAATAATAGTTAGCTCGCAGATATAATTTTTTTATATTCTTGATCTTGAATAATTTTTTAGCTACCTTTATTCAGTGTTTTCATTACAGAAAAAAAATGGGATAGAATTTCTCACCCTTTCTCATAACAGGGTGAGATTTAAAACATTTAAGTGAGATTTCTAAAAATTAAAAAAACACGAATAGACTTGGAAAAAAAATATTTCTTTAATTATAATACATTTTTAACATCATCTAATTAAATATTTTTGCTGCATCATCATATGGAAAATGTTCTATATCTACTATATATATGGAAAATGTTCTATATCTACTATATATATGGAAAATGTTCTATATCTACTTTTTCATCATCTATTATATTTATTTGGCTGAAAAATATCCGTATTTGTTTAGTTTGACCGTTTCTACCAACATTTGTTTCATTTTCATTTGTCCGTTACGGAGTAGAAGATGTCGCCTTAACAAGGTATTTGTCCATCTTACATTCATGCACAAAAAATTTAAACGTCTTACATGAAGAAACCGTGCTTACGGTGAACCCGTGGTTGCAGAGAAATGTGTTCTGAAAGGGGTTCCTTGATTCGGGGGAGGGGGGGTGTTCTGCTGTTCGCACCGGTTCTGAACAATACTGGTAAATAGGGAAGCTAGATAACAAGGACCGGTGTTCAAAATAATGAAAGATCAAGGAAGAAAAGTGAAACGGATTTTATTCAAAATGGCCAAAGACTAAATTTTTTCCAAAATTCTTGCATTTTGAAATTGATTAATAGAGTGCAAGAAAATAAAAAAAATATGCGAGATTCTCGCTCTGTAGTGAAAACACTGTTTATTGTAATACCTATTTAATTTGCAACAAAAGTAGCCGAAATATTATTAATTTCTTCCAAAAATTTTCTGACCAAAACAATAATGAAATGAAACTACCGACTCTAATTATGAATTCTTAATTCTTTAAAGCTATCTATTATTTTTGACCCTTAAGTTTTCAAATAATTTACTCACAGGAATAATTAAAAAATAACTTTTACAAATGAATATTATACTACGTAGCAATGTCTAAATTTAAATTTTTCACAAGGTTTCTTTTGAGACTCGTGAATGGCCTCCATTTCCTTCAATTTGCATTGCTGATGTCAGCATTAATGTAGAATAGGAGTACTCACACAATACTTTTTCCCGTGACTTAACCAGTAGCTGTTTTATATAATTTTAAACTAATTCACTTTTCAAAATATAATTTTAACTTTACTAATCCTCAGTCATATCTCAAAAACTGTGCTGCTGCATTTTATTAAATGCAAAATTATTAATTTTTTAAATATGAATTTGTAATTATAGCGGCTTTCTTAAAAATTGGGTTCTTAAAGCTTTCACGGGGTTGCCACTCCACAGGGAAAAGCTGGAAAACACAGGGAATTTTAAAATCACCTAAAATAACAGGAAAAATGCAGGAAATTTTGATTTTTTCTCTACAAACTGGGAAAATACAGGGAATTTTGTTTCTTATTTTTGTCTTTCAAAAATGGTGACCACTCAAAGCGTAATCTGTGGGATATTTAACCATGATAATTCAGCTATACTAAACTATTTCAGTTACTGTAGCATTATTTAAGTATGTTCAGCTGTTTTTCCAGCAATTAAAACTAATGAATATATGGGTGTATATGTNTTATCATAGTAGTATCATAAGAACTATGAAGCTATTTGTAGTATAAATATTTCTTGTAATTAATCTCACTATCAATTTCACTGTTTTCTTTGCTGTTTTGTTGTTGTATTGTTGACGTGAAGTGCTTACATAGTTATCAATCGAACTAATCATAATGGTATTATCGATATCAACTGCAATATCGGCAGTATGTCGGTATTGCAGATAAAGTTCGATAAACAAATTTGTAAATTAAAATCCATATTAATAAAAATGTAAAAAAAATATGCAAGAAAATTTTAGCATATATTTTGAAAAGAGGGGAGGGGGGAGGGCCCATAAACGGCTATGCCTAGGGCCTACGAAAGGTATAATCCGGCTCTGTGTACAGGGAATTTTTTTCCAGATTTGAGTGAGATTTGATTCCTATTTAATAAACTTAACAAATTTATAATCAAGTTAATAAATTTTTCATCCCTCTTCAGTATGGCCATGTTAGATTTTAAGACAAATTAGATAAAAACTCTTCTTATTTCAGGTGTACAGAAAGTCTTACCCAATATCTGTTGCAGAGAAGAGTGAAGCATCCACCCAGAATTCTTCAATCAATCAGCCTTCAACATCTAGTGCTGGATCGAATTCTGAGGTTAATTTTCCTTAATTATTATCCCAGGAATTCTGTTTTAATAAAAGCTGCTTTTATCACATTTGTATTTTAATTGTAAAACTAAGCTTCATTGTTTTGTCTGCTTATTTTACTTTTTAGTACCTTTTCTTTACTTATTCTTTCTTTTAAACTACTTTAAGACCTCTTACTATTTATTAATAAGCTTAACATTGTCTGTTCTGTTTCTTCTTTTTTTTTTGTGTTCTTGCATCTAGCAATCTTCCTCTAAATTCTCATGGTGCATAGCATTTATAAATAGTGCTTAGATGTACTTATTTCGATTTTCGTTTTTTTAGAAACCCTTAAAGGTGTTTTTTTTCATGAGGTGTTTTTAAAAAGTGCTTAATATTCTCTTTTCAAAAATGAGTTTTTTCTTCTTTACCATGTCAATTTTCGTTACGTATTATACAAAAGCGTGCTTTTCACATTGTTCTATTTAACGTCTTCTCATTTCATTCAACCACAATCTATTTTGGCGTACCATCACTCCATAGTGTATGAAAGTGCCAATAATTTTACAGCCGTGCTGGGCTGTGTTTGATGAGATTATTGCACTCTCATGTGCAACTCTGCTGCCTTTTGCAAGATATTCTCAATTTCAAACTTCTTTTTCTCACCTCTGAAAAAGCCGAAAAATCTTTTGATAATTTTTTAATGGCTAATATAATCAAGAAAAAAGTTCTTTGTCTGAAACTAGTTATTTNGATTATTGCACTCTCATGTGCAACTCTGCTGCCTTTTGCAAGATATTCTCAATTTCAAACTTCTTTTTCTCACCTCTGAAAAAGCCGAAAAATCTTTTGATCATTTTTTAATGGCCGAATCTTTGTCAGAAACTAGTTATTGATCGTGTAGAGTCTTGGAAAATTATTTTGCAATTTGTTAATGTATATAGTGCTTAAAAATATTTTTTGAATTCTTAAAAAGTACTTAAAAGGTGCTTATTTTTTGTTGACAGATTTGGCAATGCACCCGGTTTTACTTTTCAGTACTTTTTCTTTACTTATTTTTACACTAACTTTTAATCTACTTTAAGACGCACTCTTACTATTGATAGGATTAACATTGTCTGTTCTCAGTTATTATTATTTTTTTACTTGCACCTAGAAATCTTCCCCTAAATTTCTATAAAAGTTGTTTCAAATGTGGATGATGTCAAAAACTAACAATTTTATTTAAAAACAAATTTAGTCTGTATAAATTTATTCTGAACAATCATTCATCTACAAATTTTGTCATTATTCATCATTCATGATACAAAATTTTGAATACTTATTGATGAATAAATTCATTAGTCATGACTAATTTTTTCTCAAAAAAATCTTTAATAACCAGTGAAAAATGCAAGCATTATGTTATTTTCACTCAAGTTATTTTCACTCAAGTAGTTGCACTCAATTTCAGTAATAGAATACAAATGTAATTAGTTATAAATAATGATTGCTTAGTAATTAACTTCTTGCAACTTGTAATTAACTTCTTGATTACAAGTAATCACAGTAACAAATAATTATTATTTCTCATTACAAGCTGTTATAATCACAACAAAAAATGATTTCAGATAATCATCAGAATTACAAATAATCAAGCCCTGGTGACTACTTGTAATCATAAAGTAAGATTACCAGAAATCATAACTACAAGTTATCATAATCTAACAATTACAGGTAATCTTAAATTCCAGTAATTGTGATATGTATGATTGCAACATGATTAGATCTAATCATAATTTCAAGTGGGCTTGATTACATTGTAATAGGGATTGCAGGTAATTGAATACTTTTAAAACAATGCATAAATTATATATGTAAATGAATTGTTTAGTTTATTAAGTGAAAACTTTTAAACATAAAATTACATAGGAAAATACGTACATAAATACAGGAATTAAATTATATTGTGATTACTTGTAATTAAAATAAACGATTGCGAATTATTAGGATTGAGTAATCAAAATATATGATTTCATGCAATCATGATTACATGCAATTGTGATTGCAAGTATATTTAATTAAAAGATACTATTACAAGTAATTACAATCGCATATCTACATGCTTATAATCTATATGCTTATTCAGTTGGTATGTATGTTGTATGTGTTAGCATATTTGTCTGTATGTAGAATGAATGCACGTATGTAAATACAATTTATAAATGTCCGAGCAATGCATGTAAGTTAGTATGTATGTAGACATACATATGTATATTTAGCATACATACAATCGCTCAAGCACAGATATATTTTAAACTTATTCAATATTTGTACGTATGCATGTATGTGTATGTAGGTAAGTATGCATATAAGATGTAAATATGAATGTTCAGATTTAATACAATGTATGTATGTATGTACAAACGTTATTTATTCATACACTGTATGTATGTAATTTTGCATATAATATGCATTTAAACATGTAACTTTGCATGTACGCATGTAGAGACAATATATATATGTAGGTACATATACACGCAAGTACATTCATAGTATAAATGTAGGTATGTACGAGCATTGGTTGTGCACATAATAACTTTTTTATTCATAAGATATATGAACATATTTATGCATATAAAATCCATGTAGAGACATATATGGTTTGTATGTGTATTGTATGCTCATATGTATGTATGCACGTATCTATGTCCATAATCAAAACATGGGTATGCAATGTATGAGTGTCTGTTTGTATATACAAAACTGTTTATATGATACATATGTATTACTTGCATTATACTTGCAAGTATGTATACTTGCATTATACATATGTATATACAGTGTATTCATGTACGATAGTACAAATAATGTATGTACATACATTATGTGTATGTCTTCGCCCATTAATGCTATGTCTTTTCACGGACCGAGATGTAAAATATCGCTTGATCTTAAATATCTTATACAGGGAATTTAACCATAAAATAAAACAAGTATGAATATTTATTTTATGATATTTTAACTTACTCCAGCGTACCATAATTGTTATACTTAAGCTCTTATACTTAGTTGTGCTGAAAAGTAGTTTACAACAGTTTAGTTACTTAAGTTCAATTTAAAATTTTGTTCTAATATCTATAAAACTCAATTTCATATTGTTTTTGAAAGCAAACTATAATCTAATTTTAAATTCCTAAATATGATTTTAAATTAAATATCTTTTTTGTCATGTAAACATTTCTCTGAACTGTGCATTATGATATATAAAAGTAAATTTCCTCAAAAATTTTATGAAAATACTTGAAACGAGTATTTTATTTAAATATTTTTAAAATGATATAGAAAAATTAAACTGACAATTGATTTTAAATATCGTTTGATTTAGTCATTTTAATTGATTGAGTTATTAGAGGTCGTAATAATTAATGTTTTGAAATGTAGATATCTTGCATAAATTATATACACTGTATTGTAATTATATTTAGATATACATTCATTGGACAAATCTATATGCCCTTATGTACAATTCATGTATGTCCAATATATTTAGATACATGTGGTACAATATAAATATATACCATAATTTCGATGAGAAACGCCGCCCTGGTATGTACGCCGCTCCCTCAAAAATCGACTGACAGAAAAAAGCTTTTCACCGGACACGCCGCACCATCGTACACGCCGCACCGAATTTTTAACAATTAAAGAATTTTGAACTTAACGCAGGTATTGATTAAAGACATAACACATGCTCTAAATATGCATTTGTATATAATTTAAATAGTTAAATAAAAATAAATAAAAGGATATTAAATATTTAAAAAAATAGAAACAATCCTAGTATATAAAATAGATTTTAATAATTTTCTAAGTAAAATTGTATTAATAGTAAAATTGTAGAATTTCTAAGTAAAATTGTGAAGTAACCATTAAAATATAAATAAAATAATTAATATATCATAAACCATTAAAATAAGTAAGAAATTTTTTAAAATAAAATTATTTTACTTTTAAATTAACAATCCAAAATCCTGTTTTAGAAACAAACGATAAATCCAAACAAATTTTGTTCAAAGAAAAACTTAAGAATAATTTATTTAGATATCACGTATCACTATATATTCATATCACTGAACTTAAAAATTCCTCAAATTCAGAACTCTCTGTATCAGACCAAATTAGGTTTACTATTTAATTGTTTATTTCGGGTTAATCTCCGTCACTTTCGGTTCCGTTTGTCCCGGGATGATTTCCGCTTTTTTGAAGCCATTTATCACAGTTTCTTTTTCTCTTTTAATTGCTGACAGCTTAAACGCAGCGGTATAATTTTTCCTCTTAATGGGTGGCATTTGAAATGGATAACTTAAATACAAGTAAGGTTAAAACAAAACGAAAATAGTATAAACGAAACAAAAATATTAACGAAAGAAGAAACAAAAATATTAACGAAAGAAGAATATGAATAAAACAACAACGCATCAGAACTGAAGATAAAACGATAAAAAAACTTAATAATAATAAGCTGAGGAAGATGATGGAAATCAGACAGAAATATGAGCAATGAAAAAACAAATAATAAAAAGCTCTCTCCCAAGCATTTAAAACAAGTTTCTATTTTTAGCGATTCCTCCCCCTATTTTCGCTTCTCAAATCAGGTTTCTTTTTTCAACTGACTCCGCATAGGAAAGTCTTTCTTTTATCCCTGTCTGAAATTCTCACACACTTTGCTTTTTTCCCTCTGCACTGACCCTCAGTGGAAAGTTTGAAATTCTTTTTGAGCATTCTAATTGTAAGATTATTAAAGGTTATTCCAAGCTCGTCAGCATGCTTTATTTACGAAACATTCACATGTTTTTGACAACCAGCTAAAGAAAAAAGGGGAGTGGAGAGAGGCATCCATGACAAGTGGAAGAGTCATATTTCCTGGAAAGAACAGGGGGTGGGGGAGCGTTTGTTTTACAGTTACCTTATCACTGGCCCCACCTTGATTTTCTTCATTCATTCCTTTCTGATTTATGCTTCTCCACTACACCCCAATTTCCTACACTCAACAGCTGTCCATATGGCAGAAGGGAAAGAGAGACTTTGTTCTCTTATAGATAGTTGTCTCTAGAAAATGATTCCAAGAAAGGATTAGGGAGGGGAAAATTCCAGGTGCGCTGACCATTCCTTGGAGTGACATTAAGCATGAAAAAATAAATAAAAAGTACAATAACAGGTGGAAAAAATGAAGATGAAATTTCCAGTGCGGTTTCTAAAAAGCAAAATTTTTGAAAAAAAAAAGTTATACTATATAGGCCGCCCCACTAGATACGCCTTCTTACTAAATTTTCAAGTTTTAAATCTAAAACGCCACGGCCTATCTCCGCGAAATTACAGTAATTGGTATATACATATATACTGAATTGTATATACATATATTGTTGCTTGAATACACACATCGAAAAAGTAATCACGATTATAAGTAATTGATTGCATAGCTGTAGTTGCCTATAATTGTTTATTCCTGCAATTAACGCCCAACTCTTTAATGTACGTCTGTATATATATGGGGGTACGTTGTATGAGCTAACTAATGTATATAAACTGCTATTATATGTGCATACGCAAGTACATTGTATGAACATACATTTTGAATCTACACCTTTGTACTTGTTTTGCATGTACACATATACGTACGCATTTGTGCGTGCATGTAACTACGTATGTATATTTTTACATACACACATATACAATGAATAAATCTATTCATTATTCGGGAAGATTTTGAATAATTATTCATCATTCATTTTTCTGAATGACAAATGCCCATCTCTGTCCCCTGAGCCATCATGGCTCTAAAAATAGATCTACACACAAGATAGATCTCACAGAAAAGTACAAAATTTATCTACCCTGTCTTGTATTTCATCTCTGAAAGTTAACAATAAAATGAAACAGCATAAAAACAGACAGACCGTAATAGCTTCGATTCGATGGACTTTCTTCAGTGTCTAAACATCGAACTTTATTCTACCCTATCTTCATTTTCATCTTCTCTAACTAATTTATTTTAAGTCCTTTATGTGTAGTAGTATAACAGCAACATTAAAGTCATCGGTATAGGTCGCCGAAAAATCTAATTTTTAGAATGGAAATTTACTCCCCCTCCTAATTTCACAAGAGTTCCAATGTTCCAAATCTAAATTTGTAGCAAAATCCGTACTCCTGGTATTCTATTAAAATGTAAAGTGTTTTTATTCTGTTCTTTAAAAATTATGATGTTCTTTCAAAAAATGAAGGAAAGAACATCACTTCTAGAGCTAATTATCTTTTGAACTTCTGTGATTTCAGAGTTTTTTTTAAAATTTATTTATTTTTTATTTTATCAATTTAATATTGGAGTTTAGTTTTTTTATAATACACTTACTTTAAAGAAGAAGTAAAACAGCTTTAAATAACTACATATATCTGACAGTATTTAGTTATTTTCTTTTGTATTTTTTTCAGCTATTTTATTGCTTCAACTCTTTTTCCAGTTTTTTAAGTTTACAATCAATAAATATGAAGATGCATAGTATAACAGTTTTGGTTATACCTATCATTTTACTTAATGTTATTATAATGCTTTTTTAAATTTATTGTTGTATTTATGTCAGAGAAAATAGTAGCTTCGGTAAGTCATGAAAAATTCTTGGATTTATTCATGGAAAGTTATGGATTTTAAAATCTAAAATGTATCAGATATCCTGTTTAGAGCTTCCATAATCTCATAGATCAATCATAGATGATTTTCCGGAAGCAGAAAGCTCTCAAAACTGTAATGTACGTCGCAGAACAAACAAAGTCCTGTGGAACAATTTGTATCTTGAATAAGTGACAGCGTTTTCCCTGCAAACCTACCTTGTCTTGCAGAACAATCCCCAACTCTAATCTGATACATTCTTCTGTAGACCATAATGACCTGAGGGTTTAAAAGCTTCCCCTCAAAATATAACTGAACTTTTCCTCCCACCTTATTCATCACCCCTTCAGATCATGGGTATATGAATATCAGTACCCGGAAGACTTCATTGCGCATTATCATCTTATCCTCATTTCAAATGTAGAATGAACTGTAAAAATACAAAGAGTGCATCACAAATGTTTGGCCGGGAAAGTATGTTTCAAAGAGTGACTTCAAAAGACTAAGCTGCGTCTTAAATAATTCTCAGCTTTCTATCTCAGATGCAATGCAAATCACATTGATTCCATGTTGGAGCAGATATTTCGAACGTTGTTAATGTAATTAAACTCTTCTTTGACCACTTGCTCTTTCCCAGGAATGATATTGCTTGAGACATTTGACACCCTGCACAAATTTCAGCTCTCCCATATCTTTGCCATTCTGAGGAGGAAATTAATGAAATACCTTTGGGCTATAGAATTTTTATAAAATGGGTGTATCAGTTTTTAGCAGGAGAAATCGATCGCAATTTTTGTCAAGAGAGCTTCTAAAGCAAGCCGTAAAAGAATTAAATTCAGAGATTTCCAATTTCGTAAAGTTTATGACTTTTATATTTTCCATTCCCATTTCAGAAGCAATTTGTGAATCGTGGGGATCCACGGTTGACAGAATTGTTTCTAAAAGACCAAATGCTTTCGATGGAGATGAAAAAGTTGTTGGAACAACAGACCAGCGATTGTTTGTGTTTACAAATGGTGCACCATCTGGGAGCTCGTCCCTTCGAAAGATTTTTAAGATCTTATTTTAATGTTCGAACCCTCGTATCATAGGCATTTTATTAATAATTCATCATCGTCATTAACAAAATTTTGTACTTCAAAAGTGATTAAAAAAGTAACAAATCAAGAATGCTTGCCTTGGTTTCAAAAATAATGTAGTGTATCTGTGTATGATCCTGTATTTTAATAAATTAAAATATAGTATTTCAACGTAAAGTTGACTTTTTTTTTCGCTGTGAAATTCTTGCAGAACATTTGTATAAATTAATAAGTCCTGTTGCAGAACATTTGAAAATATTCTGCTTATGGGGATGTTTGCTACTTGTCATAATTGTGCTGTTCAAAGCAAGAACTTCTATCTAGAAGTTTTTTTTAATCCCTCTCTAAATTAAATGTTTTCTATGAATTGCTGGGTTGTTTTAATAATTTGATTCAGATCAAACTGAACTGTTATATACTACCAAGCTTTATTGTGCAAAAGTGTGCTGATTAAAAGTTTTGAAAGTTCAAAGCATCAAACTCAAAAACAATCTTTTAATTAAAGCTTCTTTATCTTGTAACTTCTTTAAATTATATATTTAAAAAAAATCTTGTTAGGAATAAGGTACATTTATAAAAAGTTAATTCAACAATACAAATAATGTAAATTTGTTTAAATTTAATGCAGGGGTCTGTCTAGGCTTTTCTGAGAGGTACCTATTTTGTGAAATTTTAGACATAATTTGTGAAAAAAAAAATTATATTAAAAGATCAAGACAAAAATATGGTAAATTTTTATATATTTTTCCCTATATATTAAAAAATAATTTTGCTATTCAGGGGTCTGTCCAGGCCGAATTTACTACCGTTTAGCGGTACCTTCACAAATTCAATTTTAGGTGAAACGGTAGTTTCACAAATTCAACTTTAATAAAAACGGTAGTTTCACAAAATACTTTTTCTTAAAATTTTATTTTTGTATCCCTTAAGAAACGATAAATCTATATTTTTACCATGTTTTTGTATTGATTTTGTAATATAATTTTTAATTTTTCACAAATTATGTCTAAATTTTCACAAAATAGGTACCTTTCAGAAAAACCTAGACAGACCCCTGCTATTGTAAAATTTTGGGCTTAAAGTTGTATCCAAATTGAAAAATTCAAAAAGATCATTGTCCAATGTTAAATTTCAACTGGAATTTTAAGAAAAAGACATGCATTTAACAGTACTTGCACTAAGAGTTATTTTCATTATGAGAACGTTTCCCACCATGTCATATTGAAAAAAATTTCACTGAGAAAAATTTTTTCATGTAAAAAATAAAGGTCTGTTTGATTAAATTAAGAACAATGTTCAAATATTTAGAATAAAATTCGAATTTCAACTGAGAGAGAGAGAGTGTCTCGGCTTTAAAAAAAAACAAAACAAAAAAAAAACACTGCGAAGAAAAAAAGCTCGCTAGAATAAGCTTTAAGTAACCGTTTAGACTTACCATACCACCCTATCTGACCTATTCGCATATGCGGAATTACCCAGGGATTTATCGTTTCATATGAGGATACAAAAACAAAATTTTAAGAGGCGAGGTGGAGAATCTTAGAACTTGCTTCCTTAAAAGTATTTTGTGAAACTACCGTTTTTTCTAAAGTTGGATTTGTAAAGGTACTGCTAAACAGTAGTAAATTTGCTCTGGTCAAATCCTTGTAATGAAGCCTGCGGACTTTAGAGAACTTGATATGAAATATTTGCAGAAACAAAATACATTCAACGCATACATTACAACTTTGAAATATGTGAATTGATGATGAATGCTCCTTCTGCATTAATTTTTTATATATAAAAATTGATGGATTCTAAAGGATAAAATTTTTAATACAGACCTTCGATATTTTAATTAAATTTCTGCGTTGATGTTCTTTTATCATTGAACAATTAAGAAAAGAAAAAACAATGGGAAAAGTGACCAGTTGTTTATTTCATTTAAATTTATCCTCTTTTTNCTCTTTTTTTTTTTTTTTTTGGTTGACTTGCTACATAACAGGTGATTAATTTTAGGTCTACTGTAGAATCCTATTTTAATTTAAACTTTTTTAATAAATCAATAAAGAAAACTCAAAACGACTGAAATAAATTGTATTAAACTTAAAATTTCCATTTGTAATGTAGCTATCTATAGGTTTTAACTGTTGTTTTAATTCACACTATACCTTCTGCATAATAACAGTAGTATTATCAAATTAATCGGCAGCTATGATAAATTATTTAATAAAAAGGTTGAGTTTAGTGAGATCCAAAGAGTTTCAAATCACATTTTTGTGTTCCAAAAATAAAAAGGAATTAGTAAGTTAATGTCTGGATAGATATCTCAAAGTTGGGATATTATGGGTTACAACTAAGCAATCGACAACTATAATGGGTTACAATAAAATTATATTAGCAAATTGATTATTGAATGTCTGATCGAAAAATTTTTAATGTTGTAATTTTTACACACCCGTATGCTAATAGGTTATCAAGCTAAAAAGGAAACATAATTTCAGCCTTTAAATAATTTACATTATATGTCGTAGGGTAATTGTAAAATCTGGCTCTTTGCGAACTGTGCTTTCGATGATAGCAGTAAAGTCATAAATTTGATGGAAAAAATTGTGTTTTACTGAGTGATTTTTCCTACCAAAAAGAAATATATATACCCCCTAAATCCTAAAAAATAAAAAAGGGAATTCCTGTATTTTTTTATTCGATTACAGTAATTTCCATTAGATAAGTTGCCTAACAAATTAGAATTATATTAAATCCAAGTAATATAAGCAACAGGAGAGATTATGACTGTAAAAAACAGATTACCACGTTAGCTGCCAGATCATGAGTCATCGCGTGACTACAGTTTGCATCAATAAAACTGATTAGGTGATAGCATATTATCATCCAAGCATAAAATATGTTTCCTCTTGACAATAGCATCTACAATTCTGTGACATAACATTGCTTCAGGTTACTGCTTGAGTTATAAAACCAATTTCTCTCTTTTGCTATAAGATAAAACAACATTCTCTCTCCTATTCTTTGCCGATTTACTCCTCCTCAACTACAAAATGACTCTTGATTTGAATTTACTCTCTCAGTGGCGCGACAGCCCATAGAGGGCCAAGGCCTACTGTGCCCATCTCAGTTTTCTTGACCTTGGGCTCTGGGGTGCAGGAGCAGATGTTCCGGTCAGGTGGTCAGCCGAACGCGAAACCCCCAGTGTTTAGTTCCCAAGCATGCTTGGTACTCATTTATCGACCCACTGAAGGGATGAAAGGCTGAGTCAACCTTGCCCGGCCCGAGGATCGAACCAGGGACCTGTGGCACGACAGCGCGAAGCGCTACCGCTCAGCCACCGGGCGATTTGAATTTGCATTCTATAAAATAATTTTATTTATAGTAAATTTATATTTTGATTTAAAGTTTTGTCAAATTGAAAATAAAAAATTTTTTTAATGGGAAAAAATCGATTAAAGTTTTGTCAAGACTTGCCTTAGGTTAAGAATTTTGAAATTTGGCTAATTTACTGGCTAATAATGTGAAATCCTTAGCACGGCTCAGCTATCATTTTTTCAGGCTTATTGCAGGGAGTTCATGCATTGCCATGGTGCATAGCGTTTTTAAAAAGCACTTAAAGGTGCTTAATTTTCCCTTTTCGAAAATGACCTTTTTTTCCCTTGTCGATTTTCGCTAGGCATTATGCAACAGCTTGCTTTTCACATTGTTCTATTCAACGTTTTCACAAATCATTTAATCACGATCCATTTCTGCTTACCGTCAGCCCGCAATGTATGATAGCACCCCAATCATATTACATGTTTGATGAAATACCTGGGAGTTCGCATGTGCTTTTACTGAGCTGGGTTCGGTGTGATTATTGCACTCTCTCGCGCAACTCTGATGCATTTTGTAAGATATTCTCAATTTCAGGTTTCCTTTTCCACCCTCGGATATCGAACTAAAGAATCTCTGGTTCATTTTATTAATGGCTAATATAATAAAGAAAAGTTTTCTTTGTCAGAAACTACTTATTTTATCATGAATTGAAAATTATTTTGTACTTTGTTAATGTATATAGTGCTTAAAAATATCTTTTGAGTGCTTAAAAAGTACTTAAAAGGTGATTATTTTTTGTTCAAAGATTTGGCTACGCACCTTGGTTGCAAAGAGGTTTGTAGAAAATCAAATTACCCTATGACCTATGTAGAAATAAAATGTTTATTATCTCATCACTTTACTTGATAAATTTGTATTCTGAGAATGAATGATTTCAATAAAATGGAAGTATTTTAAGCATGCACATTTTTTATTTTACATATTATCTTCTAAACAAATGTCTCAACAAAGCTTACAGCATACAATTTAGGAAAAATGATAAATTGTTTAGAGCTACTAGTTTCAAGAAAGGCTATTAATGTATATTATATTGTATAGTTATTAATTATTTTGTAACAAAATTCATTCAATCACAGCTTTTTTGAGTGAAGGGCCACTTGTATAACAGATGGACCAGTAAAAGATTGCAGACAATTTTATTGATATTATTTGAACATCAGGGTCTCTATTTCTCCTATTTATTAGTCTCAAAAATAATATAGTTATATGAAATTAAATACACACGTTACTTGAAACTACAAATGCAAAACCAAAGATTTAAAAAAAAAATATCAATATACTTTTTGAACTAAAATTTAAAAAAAATAATAGATTTTAATTACATATGCCTAATGTAATACAAATGTTTATTATTTGTTGTAAATTAAACTTGACAGTAAAAATAGCCGCTAATGTTTATAAAATAAACGTGAATTTTTTTTTTTTTTAGTGAGTAATATAAACCAAAATTAAATGGAAACTTTCTCATGGTTTTAAGAAAATCCTGCTATTCCTATAATTAACAAAATTATTTTAGAAATTGAATTTAAAACAATATTATTAGCAAGGCAAAAGATTCAAAATTTAATAAATTATAAGAAATTTTATTGAAGTGTTACATATATATGTATGTATAAACATTCTTTCTTTTTGCTGGGTTTGGTGAGATTATTGCACTCTCATGTGCAACTCTGCTGTATTTTGCAAGACATTCTCAATTTCAGGCTTTATTTTTCACCCTCTGATATCAAACTGAAGAATCTCTTGAACAATTTATAATGGCTTATATAATCAAGAAAAAAAGTTCTTTTTGTCAGAAACTAGTTATTTTTATCATGATCATGTAAGGTCTTAAAAAAATTTTTGCATTTTGTTAATGTATAGGGTGATTAAAAATATTTTTTGAGTATTTAAAATGTGCTTATTTTTGTTGAAAGATTTGGTTATGCACCCTGTTAATGAAACCATATAAGAACACTTTTATAATAACATATTGTCCGATAATAATATGTAACTGTAAAAGTGTCCTTATATTTTATTAATTCGGATGCCTAATTTTAATATATTTTCTTATTCATAATTGTAATGACAATTTTTTTTTTATGTATTATCACTAGGAAACAAAAATCTTAAATGCTAATTACTAGAAAAATAAACTTTGAGCATGTAATATTGGAAATATTAAATTTGCTCATAAATATTTAAAATTAAGGAAGAGAGTCTTAAAAGTGAGTAATTTACATACGTTTGGGGCTGTTGTTTTTTCTACTTATCGAGTGTTGGTTTCTGGTTTTTAGAGTTCTCAACCACACAACATTAAAAAATATATTTTCTTCATTAATCTAATTCCTAGTCAATATTTTTTTTTTTACCCTAATAAAATTTACACTTCATGATATTCAAAAATTATGTCCTTGTATAATATTCAATGCATCTATGTGGTGACCTGTGTAAGTCACTTGTCTTCGTTGTTCCAATAAATGATTTTTTTTTATGATTTATGAAATATTCTTTCCTTTCTAGCCATCAGACACTAACCAGTCATTGGAGGATAAAGTTGAGAGGTATATTAAATTATTTATTTTAATGTTTTTCCTTCATTTAGGTTAAGTAAATAAATTTTAGTTTACACATTCATAATAATTGTATGATAGTTAAACACTCATTTCACAAAATCTGCTTAATATTTTCCTCTTTTATTTCCTTGAAGAGTAAAAGCAATAATGATGATTATTGTAACAATTTTCTAAAATTAGAAAAAATTTTGCTAGTCAAAAAGTATCCTAACATTTTATTATAGTGATGTAAAAAAGTGTATTGTAAGCAATAAAATGAATCATATTAAGGATGAAAATTCTAGGTGTCAAAGAAAGACTCAAAATTGGACCTTTTTTCCCTTTTTTAATGAACGTTTAACTAAATAGAGAATAATAAAAAAAAAAAGAAATTTCTCTGTGAAAGTAGTTTACTTGGAGAAACTGAGGTTCAAATATCTGTAGTTTAACTGTAGATAATAGATTACAATACTTCTTTAAATAATAAAAGTATTTTTTCTTAAAAATTTTAATAATTGCAGCTATGGATTCTAATGAAATTAAAATTATTGATTTTTTTTTTTAAATACAGTAAAACCTTGGTACAACAATATTTTGGGAACCAAATAAATATATTGTTGTAGCTGGATATATTGTTATATCGAGGGCCTACATACATTTGTGACACAATAAGATTTTTTTTAAAACAATGTTTTTTGGTTAATGGCGGGCACTTGGCTCTATTTCTCATTGGCTTCAGAAATGCCAGAATTGCTACTCTCTTAACATTACCCTGTGAGCACCTGTGGCTAAGCCACGGCGGTGGAGTAGCATCGCCCACGTCATAGAATCACGGACTCGTTTATAGGGCGAGTTACAATCACACAGAAGAAAGGACATTGTACACACAGAGAGAGAAGGAAACACCAGGACTGCCATTGGAGACTAAAAAGGCGACTAAAACGACTATTTTAAAGCAATAGCAACTATGGCGACTATTTTAGTAGAAATATGAGTAAAAACAACTAATTTGCAATGATTTGCGTAAAATCTGCGAATTTTTTAAGCCAAAGCGACTAAAGTGAAGAATAGCTTCATGAGCTTCCCCCATTTTTTTGCCATGGTTTCGTTTTATCCTAACTTAATTATTTCTCACTGTTTGATGCCAAAAGTATGACAGACTTATTTAACCAATCAGACTGATGGTATTGGAATTCGCACTACGTGAATGCTGCTCCAGTCCTGCTTCAGAATGCTAATGTAATATCTCTGAGGATTAAGTTTTTTCCCCTCTTTTTAGTTTGAACGAATTAGAAAAATTGTCTTTAATTTCACAAAATGTGTTGTTAATTTTTTTAGAGCTATTTAGAATAGAAAAAAAGGTACATGGTGATATTCGTTTTGTCTAGTTGCGATCGTAATTTTTTTGATAAGCTTTAAAATTTGGAAATGTGTCGGTTATGAAAAATAAACAAAATAAAATGGAATTAAATTGCAATATTTATTATTATTATTTTTTAATGTCTAAACTAAGCAGCTGCAAATTAGAACCGAGAAAGGAAATTCAAGTTTCATATTCATCTGTTCTGTAACAGATAAAAAGGAAACTCCCTGTTTTCATGCGTAGTGTGAAAGAATATACTGTTGGCAAATGCACAATTAAATGTACATTTTTTACAGAATATGTGCATCTAACTGCATGTTATTTGAATTTTATGTTATTACAGCACAAATAATTGAAATTATGTTAGAGGAGGATATGATAGCAACTATATTATATATCTTGGTGACTTTAGGAGACTTTTTTTCATAAGATGCAACTAAAGCAACTATTTTTCTTGTTTTCATCCAGTGGCAGCCCTGCAATAGTTACTGGGAAAGGAGTAATTTTTTTTATACGTCTTTTGATTTGAATATTAAATTGATTTAGTAGCAGAAAAAATTTATAACTTTTTTTAAACTATGCTATGACTCTTGTACTATTTTCCGCTTTAATTAGAGTGCTATGTAAGTCTTGAATTAAATTATATGATAAATTTTACTATAAATCAAAATTGAAAGGGAGAAAATTTTAATGTTTATTTTAGTCTAATTTGCTATTNTTTTATAAAGGATAGTGTTTCTAAATATGTTCTAGAAAAAATAAATTTAAAATTTTGAAGAAACACTTATATTTTGAATAGTAACCAAAATCTTGTACTTTTGAAAACTCACATCTTTTGTAATATTTCATTTTCATGTGATATTACAGAAAAATTTTCAAAACTAGTTATGTGCTACCGTATGCTACTTCCATCATTTTCATTTTGATTGTGTAGTGTGATGCATGTTCTAATTATATATTTTCTTGGCAAACTTCAGTTTCTGACGGGTTTTTGATGGTTTAAACCAGTATTATACCCTTGTCATGTCAAAAACCACTTTTTGATGTTAAAAACTCAACCCTGATCTTGGAGACTTTTTTTCATATATGATGCAACTAAAGCAACTATTTTTCTTGTTTTCATCCAGTGGCAGCCTTGAAACACCCATGCTCTGAGCAGGATTCGAACCCGCAGACATCAGCTCTGCAGTCAGGCACGCTAACCACTCGGCCACCTGGTCGACTTTTAATGTTATTTATGTATTAACTATAAATAGATTTATCCATTATATGAAAAATTAATTTGCTGTGTGTTAATTATGGTTAAATATTAAAGTTAATTTAAATAAGAAAATAAGATCATAAAGACACCTGAAAACCGTTTTTATTGAAAATAGTCCAATATTTTTGCTTGTTTATTCATCTTTTTTACTGTTAAGTCAACCAACAAAGTATGCATTGAATCCAAAGCATGAAAGTGATTTTCGTTTGTGAACGGTGCTCCACCCACCCCTATGGAAAAAATTCTTTTTTTTGTGATCAGCTTTTAACATGAAGGAAATTAAATCAGATAGGAATCTGTAACTTCTTAGGAGATAAGTGAGGCAATTCTAAGAAAAGAAGCTTTTGGGGGCAGTGAGTCCTCTCTTGTCAGAAAAAATAGCAAAAGATGATAAAATAAGATTTTTACATTATTTGTAAATCAATTATAATTAGATAAAATAGGGTTGAAATTTGGAAAAAAAATGTTCTACAGGGGTTTATTGCTTCAGAGGATATCATAATATTGAGAGAAGGATAACATTAATTCATATGAAAGTTTGTCGGGACCATGAAACATTATCGTAATAGGGAGAGTTATTGTTGTATCGGATATCCTACTGGCGAGAGCTCACTGTATATTGAAATTAAGTTTCTAACTTAGAAGGACAAGTTATGAATTATTAAAATTTACATATGCTGTAATCGTCAATCGAGTTCTCAAGTTATTGCCTCACAAATTTTTTATTGTTGCAAGTTGTTTCCTTTATTCGTTAAGCTCTATTTTAAATATTGCATGTTGAGATTTTTTTTTTTGTCAATACTTTATTTTAGAAGGCACACTTTTCTTCCATTAATATCCAAAGTTTTTGTTTTAGGGACTGTCCAAAAAATGCATGAAACACTCACAGAATTATTTTTTTAAATGAAATTTCGCCTAATTATCTCTGATTTTTTCCTATATTTTCTGAAAGACTACGTGTTCAGTTGCTAATGTAGTCTTATTTTCTTTTATTTCTTTCATTTATTTATTTTTAAAAAAAATTATATTTATTTATTTATCCTGTTTTTTTTTTAAATTTTTTTAATAGCTGTCTGGAAAACTGTTTAGGGAAATGTGCAAAAGAGAAGTGTCAAAATTGCTTAATTACTTATTAATATACTATATTTTATTTATTATTTTGTATTCAGATAATATTTTTAGAAATATAACTCAGCAATTAATTTCTTTTTTAAAATCTCTTAAAATATTTGATTTTGATAGGTTTTAAAAATTGTAGAATAACATCCTAAAATTTTATAAATTTTTCAAATAAAATGAAGTTTTTGGCAGGTTTATTTTATACTTTTTTGTATTATGCACTATTGATTATTTATCTACAAATATTATTTTAAAAAATGGTGATTTAGACATTTATGTGTTAATATTTTTTTTATTACTCTTCCAGAGCAAAGGTTTTGATAGAAGCTCAACGACAAAGCAAAGCTGCTGAGGAAAAAGAGGTAAAATATCAAAATACAAATGAATAATTTAGTTTCCAACTAATTTAGTGGTTTCTCAAATTTTAAATGCTAAGATTTAAATTTAAATGCTGAGACATATGAAAAGTTTACAAAAGGAAGTTTGCACAATTAGCACTTAAATGTTAAGGTATATTTTTATTTCAAATTTTTGTTTTTTTTAAGAAAAATGTTAACATATTTATTGTGTTGTTAATCTGAGGTCTCATGATTCACAATTTTAAACATCTTATTGTAATTGTACCCTATTTTAATCTTCTCTCTTGCAAAATGTATGAATCTATATGTCAAAAATTTTTAAATCTATATGTTTTTTCTGGGGATATCAGTAATAAAAATAGATGTTCATATTTACAATTTCAAAATTGCTCCCTCCCCGACCTCTAGTAGTGTGGGTGGAAAATTAAGTTTGATATTGGTTTGCTTTAAAAAATATATTGAATGCTCAGATTTTCCCTCTTTTGATTTGATGTATATTTAAGATATTTGACGTTTTGCAAAATTTCTTTGCACCTTGTATACATGTGTGTATATATATATTTATATGTATATTTTGAGGGGAAAATGTAACTGAGCTTCCAATCTTAAGAAAAACCAGAGAATTGAATTATTTGACCTAAGAAATTTAAAAATTTTCATCGCATCAAACATTGCCCAAAGAATTGAAGTGCGGTACATCACTTTTAAAACTAAAAATCAATTAATACATTTCACAGAACTTTTAAGAGTTCTTTTTTTTTTTCTTCCCTACTCTCAATGCTAGATTATATATTTTGTTTGACAAACTTTCAATCATTTTAGAAAGAAAAAAATGATGAAATTGCTCGAAGAAATATGGGTAAAGCCATGCAGCAAGCTAACTTAACTAAAAAAGAAACTGAAATGCAAGAATGGGCTAAAAACCGGGCAAAAGATAAAGAAGAGGAAAGACTGGCTCGAGAAAAAGTCAAAGCTATGATTGCTCAAGATAGGTTAGTTATCAGTGTAAAAATGAAATGTTCTGTGCACAAAATAAAAAAGCAAGACAATTTGAATAACTTTTGATCTAACAATTGGATTTTCATGTACCAGGACTCAATCTTGATGGTTCAAGGGACTGACCTAAAATGTGCCAATCAGTGCAGACGATATTTTAAGTTACCTTATTAGACACCGAGACATTCTTTCTCTGCTCTGAACAAAAACTTAAAATTTTCTGCTTTGTTGTGTGAACAATTTTGCTTAATTTAAATTAGCATGATATATAAGACATAATATATAGATAAAAACTGCCTTTAAGATTTTAGAATGTAATTTAAAAAAAAAAAACTGAAAAACTTTTAAAAGCAATATTTTATTTATAAGTGAAAACGATATTTCTTTTAGAAATATTTGTTACTTTTACTATTGAAAGAATTTTAAAATTCCAGAGTAGTCTAAATATTTAAAATTTAAATTATTTTCTTTAATCAGGTGATCAGTAATTTTTTTAAGCCTTTAGTGAAGAATGAAGCCAAACCCGAACTTGTGCAATTGTTTTTTTCTGAAATGTGTTACTTAGTTTTTATACTTACTTTTTTTTGTTATACTTTGCTTTAATATTTATTTTGTATATAAACTAGTAGTGGTAAACTACAGTGCAAATCAAAAACCAACGTCACGATTGATTCTGAGAAAAGTAGCATGACAACTATTTTCCTTCTATTGTTAATGCCAAAATAGAATTNCAGGAATTTTATTGTAAAAGATCAGGAAAAACCTGCAAAAGTCAGGATATTGTTTTCACAAAATAGTGTAGGAACCCTGTAGTGGTAAACTGCAGTGTAAATCAAAAACCAACGTCGCGATTGATTCTGAGAAAAGTGGCATGACAACTATTTTCCTTCTATTGTTAATGCCAAAATAGAATTTTAAAAAACAGATCAAAAAATTTTATTTATTTATTTTTGCAATGTGTAGAAGATGCCATACAAACGTGCCAAATATATAAAAATCTCAATTTTGAATTTTGTGTCGCTTATGTTGATTTTTCAATTGCACAGAAATATATCCTCATGTTTGTGAAAATTGCAACTCCATGAAGGAATTATGCGAATTGAACCTAACTTGCATGAAATGTATACTGAGGTAAGGCATGCATGAAACGAGAATTGACAGATGCTTGTTGTGGATTTAATAGCCATGTTGTCATAAAGATTCTACATCACCTAAGATTTTGTGATCCGCACTGTGTCGAATATCATCTGACTTCTAAAAGATCTGTTTTTTTATAAGCGTTTTTGATGTGAAATATCTGTAACTCTAGGTGACATTGTAGATTTTATTTTAGAAATTTTCATGATTGATTTTTTTTTCTGTGGTTTAACATACCAGAAACTTGCAAAATATCTCGTAATTTAAAATAAGCCTATACGGTATACTACTTGCAAAACAAAGATCTGTTTTAGTTCGATGCATGATGAAAAATAAATCTATATTGAATTATATTCTTTTAAGAAACTTGATAAAACATCTTTAAATTTTCTTAACAAAACGTATAAAGAGTCAATTTATATAAAGGTTTTGTGCTAAATGTTTTACTTTAGGATTATAACTACTTTTTATAAAAGCTTACCCTCCTGACATTTAAAAACTAAAATTTTAGATTACATTGTTTTGAGATGCTGAGCAATAACTCCTGTATTTATTGATAAAGGAGTATTTGTTGCAGTTTAAGGAAAACATTTCAAACATCACTTTTGTTACATTTGTTGTTGTGGCTTATCTTCCTAATACCGTACAAAGTCAGACAAGGTCCATCAGACCCTAAGAAAATCGAGGACCAGAAAGGGGAGATGAGTATATAATGCATTAGTTGATGAAAATGGGGACAGGCTGATGAAGATAAAGAAAGGGAACTGCAACTAAACATTTGTCAAAGGCCTCAGCTTTTGAAATTTACAGAAAAAAATAGTAAATTTAGAAAATTTATTGTTTGAGTTGAAAAGAAAATAGTGAGTTCGAACCAAAATTTTGATATATTTTAAATGAATGATTTTATGTATCCTCTTTCTTCCATCGCAATTATTTTTGCAGTATGTGCATAATTTTTTAAATGTAAATTTTTCTACAATTCTTGCAGAAAAATTATTGATTTTGAAGTCCTTTACTTCCTTGTTACTTTCCATGCTATGTTAAATCAGTTTTATGATGACCCACATTTGTCATTTTTCTGTGTCTATTGTTCACAGTGAATAGTCCCATAAGAAATACAGTATTAATTGTATGTTTTCAACGAAATAGAAAATGATATGTTTTGTTAATTCACTTTGCATTAAGTGGTACAGTCGTCCCCACATAATTGCATATTGGGTAATCCAATAACTTGTTTATACAGATAAAATTTAACAGAACCAAATCATTACAAATGAAACTAATGTTAAATTTCCTCGTTTAAACGGGTACTTGTTCTTTCTAGTCCCCGCTTAATTGCATAAAGAGGAGTAGAGATGATTATGCTCCGGAAAAATTCAGGATTTCCGGAAATCCAAGATCCAGAAGTTTCAAGAAATCATCGATTATATTTATAAATAAAAATTCTTCTAAATGTTTGTAATTTGTAAATATTTTTTCTGGTAGAATAATAAATGTGATTAGAGGTAAACTTATACATAATTATTCATTTAAATTATGCTACATATAATTTATTTTGGATTTCATGCTTTGAAAATGACATTAATTTAAATTTATAAAGACATTAATTTTTTGAAATGTGTTATTAAATGATTTTACTCAAGAAACTATTCAGGATTTTTGAGTTGGGCTCACAACCACCCTTGGAAGAGAAAAATGTGTTTCCATTTTTCAGTTAAGAATACTATAAGTGGTCACTTCCAGTTTATTTGTTGCTCTACATAGGCTTTTAAATATAACCTTGCTGATAGTTACACTTTGAAGGAGAATTTACCCTACTTCACTCACACCTTATTCAGAATGTAAAAGAGGGATTTGTTTTGTGGTCAAGACTTGCAGTCCCTTCCTATTAGCTTTGACAAGAAGAGGTTTCAAAAACCTAAACACACAAGTGTTCAGTGTTTCTTTCAGTAGAATGATCATTGCTAACTCCAGTGAGCTTTTAATAACATTCATATTTGAAGATGCTTACACAGAAAGTTTTAATTACAATTGTTTATCGACCATTAAGTAGAGTTTATTTTATCAAAACACTACACTATGCATTAAATACCATTAAAAAGTAAAATTTCTTAAAAATGTTTAATTTAAGATTGAACAAAGCACTTCCCTTTTAATTGAATAACACGTTTCATTGAATAGAGTAGGCTGGAACTAATGGTATTCCTTTCAGCGGGGTTGACTGTGCCTATAAATATTAAAGCAAATCTATGAAAGTTCAGCATTCATTTGACTTACATGTTTTGTTATCCAATATCTGTAACATTCTTTTTCTTATCAATGTTTAATCAATCAAGATATGAAGTTCAGAAAAACACAAACATTTTAATTTCTTTTCTTCTGTTTTTTCGTTTTAATTGTTTATATTTTTTATAGAGCTGAACAAGCAGCCAGGTATGAAAAATTTAAAGCATCTGAAGAAGCAGAAAGAAAAAGAATTCAACAAAAATATGACGAAGAAGAAAGAGCCAGAAAAGAAGCTGTCACTAATAGGTTTCCCTTTTTTTTATAAATAAATATGGAAATATTTTGAAAGTTATTTTAGTTCACATTTGTTTTTCTTCATTCTACTAATAAGCATTGTAATAACTAGTGTTGGTTTAAAAGAAATGCTTTACATTTAAAATTTTCAATTTTTGAAAAAATGGCTAATGTACAATGATACAACTGTTCACTGGCCTGTAGCAACATTTCCTAATATTGCCTTGTTAAGGTTACTGGAAAGTCCTTGAGTTTTGTTGAAGGCCCAAAAAGTCCTTTAATTTTGCGCTTGGAAAAGTTTTTGATTTTTCCAGAATAATTTTCAGATTGATTTTTTTTACTACCAAAAAAAGATCTTTAAGCGGAAATAAAAAATGACAGAAATTTCTATTGCCATTTCCTTCCCCATCATTTTTTGTTAGTGAAAGGATCCTGCTTTGTGCCTATTCAACTTCAAATAAGTTTTTATAAAAGATGATGAACAGGGCTGCCATTGGAGACTAAAAAGGCGACTAAAGCGACTATTTTAAAGCAATGGCGACTATTTTAGTAGAAATATGAGTAAAAACAACTAATTTGCGTAAAATCGGCGACTTTTTTTAAGCCAAAGTGACTAAAATGAAGAATAGCTTCATGATTTCCCCCCTTCCCCCACTTTTTTTTGCCTCGCTTTCGTTTTATCCTAACTTTATTATTTCTCTCTGTTTGATGTCAAAAGCATGACAGACATATTTAACCAATCAGACTGATGGAATTGGAATTCACAGTACGCGAATGCTCCTTCTGCTTCAGAAAGCTAATCCCTTTTAATTTGAACGAAGTAGCAAAATTATCTTTAATTACACAAAATGTGTTGTTAATTTTCTTAGAGCTATTTAGAATAGAAAAAAAGGTACATGGTGATATTCGTTTTGTCGAGTTGTGATCGTAATTTTTTTGATAAACATTAAAATTTGGAAATGTGTCAGTTATGAAAAATAAGCAAAATAAAATTGAATTAAATTGCAATATTTATTTTTTTAATGTCTAAACTAAGCAGCTGCAAATTAGAACCGAGAAAGGAAATTCAAGTTTCAAATTCAACTGTTCTGTAACAGATAAAAATAAAACTCCCTGTTTTTATGCGTAGTGTGAAAGAATATATTGTTGGAAAATCCACAAATAAATGTACATTTTTTATAAAATATGAGTATCTAAATGCATGTTATTTGAATTTTATGCTATTACAGCACAAATAATTAAAATTATATTAGAGGAGGATATGATGTTAGCAACTATTTTATATATCTTTGAGACTATTTAGGAGACTTTTTTTGATATATGATGCAACTATTTTTCTTGTTTTTATCCAGTGGCAGCCCTGATGATGAACAAATAGTAATTTAAAATGTTTAATTGCAGAAATGTTCTTATGACAGGTTTAGCTAGGTTGTGATTCAAATTTAACACATTCCTGGTTGGTGTGTCATAAAATTTCCTCTAAAAAGGCTACAAGTTCCGCTTCCATAGTTGATGAAGTTCTGTCACATTTTCAATTATTGAAATAGCTTAAGTAAGTTAAAATAGGTCATTCAAATAAGAGGGGGGGGGAGAGAAGTAGTTATTTTCAAATTCTTAAACCTAAATTCTCTTATAATAAATTTATTTCTGATTATTAAAGTTTGATTTTAATGTAAACCCAAATTTGAACCCATTCAAATGTTGACAGTAATGAAGCACATCTTCAGTTTCGTCTGCCGGATGGTTCATATTCTACTCATTGTTTTTCTGCTGATGCCATTCTTGAAGAAGCTAGAAGATTTGTCAGAGAAGTAAGTATATACTTTGAAGTTATTCTCACTTTATGAGCAAAATACCTGAGAGGCTTTCATGAATATATGTCTTCTCATGAGAGGTTAGAACTGTCTTTCAAAGAAACACTTTTAAATCCCTTCAAAGTAGATACTCTGCATTTTTATAAATTGTTTTTTGTTTGCCGTTTTTTTGCACATGACATAGTGTATATGTTTTTTTTTTTAAAGAGAATTAATTTTTTTGATGGGAGAACACTGACATTTCTTTATGGCTTTTTGATTGCACAGTGCATTGCATTAAGTAATTTCTCTGAGTAAGTAACGAATCTGGGGCTTGTTTGGTATTTTCAGGGTATCTGCGCACCTGGAAAGTCATGAATTTTGGTATTGTACAAAATTTGTCATGATTGTAACTATTTTTTTAAAGAAATGGATTTAAGTCGCTGAAAAATCTAATTTTTAAAATGTAATTTGAAAATACCTCCCACCCCCATTTCATGGTGTTCCGAATATCTGAACTTGTAATAAAATTCAGATAATTGAACTCACAGTCGTGTTTTATTAAAATATAAAATGTTTTTATCATGTTCTTTAAAAGTTATGATGTTCTTTCAAAAAATGAAAGAAAAATAATTTCTTGAGCGAATTATCTTTTAAGCTTCTGCGATTTCAAAATTTTTGTTATTATTTATTTTTATTTTATCAATTTAAAATTCTAGCTGAAGCAAGCCAGTCATTGGCGAATTGTTTTAAATTCTGAAATAAGTGAGAAAAATCAGGAGTATTTCTTTCCTCTTGGATGAACAAGAAAATTATCTGTAGAATATAATTATTTGCTTTTGTATTTTTTTCAGCTATTTTATTGCTTCAACTCTCTGTTTACTCTGTTTTTTTTTCTTTTTTAATTTAAAATCTTTAAATATGACAGTGCATAGTATAACAGTTTTGGTTATACATATCAATACACATATTATACATATATTTGGTTATACATATATTTGGTTATACATATTTCAATTTATGTTATAATGCTTTTTAAAACTTCTCGTTGTGTTTTTGTCATTGAAAATAGTAACTTTGTTAAGTCATGAAAAATTCTAGAAATTAGTTATAAAAAGTCATGAATTTGAAAATCTAAAATGTAGCAGATACCCTGTATTCAGATTATTAATAAGGAAATCAAAAAAAAGATAACATTAAGAAATTTTTTAATATTGTAGAGAGTGAAATACGAGGGTTACTCTGAAATTTTTGAGATATGCACAGACGAGAATTTACAAAATAAAAATAACGGTTTAATTTTAAAATACAAAGTATTTTAAAATAGCAGACGATTTTTTACTGACTTACTACAGCTTGTTTAGTGTAGAATAAATTTTAAACAGAAGAGAAAATGGAGTTGATGCGAAAACACTTTCGTGCTATGATTTTCTACGATTTTAAAGCAGGATTAAATCAAGAAGAATGCGTTCAACGGTTGCAATTAGCATTTGGTGATGAATCTCCATCTCGTGCTATTGTATTCAGATAGTTTAAAGAATTTAGCAGGGGTCGCAATTTTCTTCAGGATGAAGAACACACAGGAAGGCCACTGTCTGCAGTAATCCCGGATAATGGGTCTGCCATATGAAAAATGTTAAAGTATGATAATCGCTGTACCTATCAAATTATACAGAAGGAACTAAACATTGGATCCTCAGCCATACATAAAATTATTCCTGAAGAATTACATGTGAAAAAAGTAGT
Organism: Parasteatoda tepidariorum; assembly: GCF_043381705.1. Lineage (NCBI taxonomy): Eukaryota > Metazoa > Arthropoda > Arachnida > Araneae > Theridiidae > Parasteatoda > Parasteatoda tepidariorum. Next base: position 103,253,028 of record NC_092205.1, on the reverse strand, counting down.
TTGCTCCCCACAATCTAACTGAGCACCAAAAAGAGGAGCGTGTCAGAATCAGTAAAGAAACTCTGTTGAGAAACTGGGACTAGCAACGCCCCCTTGCGAGAAACTATAGTAAAAACTCAGAGACAGTGAGAGAGTGTGAACGAACGGTAGAAAGCCTGCCTTGCGGAGCTCCTTATTTTTTCTTTATATATGTTTTATATGTTATGTTTGTGAATGTGCTGAGTGCTATCTATAGTCATGTTTACAGTAAAAGAAAAAAGTTAGCTAGCCGGTTGTTTTAATTCCCCCCCTATGCACCACACATTACAACTCTTAAATTGCTAAATGATGGTGGTCACCACATCATTTCTAAAATTGTAACGGGTGATGAAACATACATACCGGTTTTTGACGTTCCAGCGCTTCAAGAAAGCTAAGTATTGGTCTTCGAAGATGATCTCATGCCGACAATGGTGAAAAGACACCGCACACTGAAAAAAGTGATGTATGCCGCTTTCTTCAGAAGTACGGGATTGGTCAAAGCCATCAAGTTGGTAACAGTAACAGCAAACTGGCATACCACTAAATGTCTTCCAGAAATTCTACAAGAAGTGAATGTTAGTGGACTAATGCTTCAGCATGACACATACAGCCAGATTAACAGTTGCGTTTCTTAAATAAAAACAAATTAAAGTGATGGAACATCCGCCATATTCACCTGATCTAGCCATGTGTGACTTTTGGTTATTCTTTAATCTAAAAAATAACTTACGTGGACGTCGTTTTCATTCAGAAGAAGAGATTTATGTGGCTATAAATGCATTTTTTTCATCTATTCCAAGAAATGAATAGCTTGAGGCATTTAATCTGTGGAAAATTCGACTATTAAAGTTTATTGATGCTGGAGGAGATTATTTTGAACACACCTAAAATTTTGTAAGTGTAACTTTAAAAACCTAGTTGTATCTCAAAAATTTCGGCGTTGACCCTCGTAATAGTAAACGTCTGTTATGACTACAATTCATAATAGCAGATAAAACTGTCATTATAGGGTGCTTGCCGTTATAAACAAACTCACGAATTTCATGTTAAAATAGAAATAACAATACTAAAAAAAAATGTGTAGACATATTTACCTCATATATTTTGAAAAACTTTTTTTTAATTTAAAATACATACTATGATTAATGAATGACAAGTTTTTGATACCTTTTAACAGTGATAGTCCTAAAGGGAGGAGCATAATAGATATGGAAAAAGGATCTCTAGGAAGAAAATAACTAATTGTAGATTAAAATTGTTCGTTTTCTGTATTGCATTAGAAATAAATGTAACCTTATCATATCATTATCAAAACAGCAGAAAAATTTATTCCTTTTAAAAACTGTTATCATAATAAGACTAATAATTTTTTATTTTGTTTCAAGCCTACAATTTTTGTATTTTTTATATTAGGATTTCAACGTCGAAATTTGTCATGATAGCGTACTTTTTGTAATATGCTGTACTTGTTATGCCAAGCTTTTACTGTATATAGAAAGTTAACAAATGATGATAGAATCAAATTAATGCTATCCAAATTTGTGATGAAGAACTATGCACTAGCAGCATGTTCAAAAATAATTTATAAAATATAAATAAACAAAAGATATGAACTTATCAAAGATGATTGTTACCCTTAAAACAACACATTGTCCTGCAATCAAGGTGGCTGCGTGACAGGAAACTCAGGAAGAATGGAAATTTTTTCTGGAAAAATTATGGAAATGTCAGAAAAGTTAATTAAAATACCCAAAAATTCAGGAAATTATTATAGATTTATTTCTATATCATTGCAGTTATTCTAAAAATAATTTATGGCAAAAGCCTTTGTTATAAGTTCCTTTGAATAGACAACTCTCTAGACGGTCAATTTTTTAAATCCCAAGAACTGTATTTATTCTCATTTTAAAGAGAATGAGTACTTTCATTAATATGTTTCCTTTCAGTGCTGGTAGAGCATACTAAGTTCTCTTATTTAGTCATTCATGTTTCTTTCTTTTAGGAAGTTCGTCCACCCTTTTCAAACTTCTCCTTGTGTACGACTTTTCCGAGGAGACAGTTTTCTGAATCGGATTATTCGGAAACATTGAGAAATCTTCAACTAGCCCCCTCGGCTGTGCTTCTCATTCTTCCGGTAAATTTTAACTTTTCTTTATTTTACTCTATTTTTAATTATTGTCATACCCAAATAATACATTTTTTTAATTCATCGCTCTATATTTAAGTATGAGAGTATTTAATTAAAAAATTATTTGCATTGCTCATATCAGTAGAAGCAGGGCCTGGGGCAAAAAATTTTTTTGGGACCCCCTCTGCTTCACGACTTCAGTAATGAAGAACCGAACTTTATAGAGGTATTTAAATTTTTCACCTCATTATAGATAACAAGAAAAATAACTAGAGCCTAAAGTAGCTATAAACAGGGATGAGATTTTTCTGTTTTTCAGCGGATTTCCGCTTTTTTCACTTTTGTCTCTCGAATTTCAGCCCTATTATCAAAAACTCCAATTCTCTAAAAATTTAATTTGTTTTAATAAATATTCCATTTTTTCAGAAAAGTCAGCCATTGAAATGAAATAATTATATTTATTTCCGATTTTCAAAGGTTAACAGAAAATTCAAACTACATAGCTACCAACCTTTCCGCATTTGTACTTATTCCAGCTATTTTCTCCGCTTTTATGTGCAGAAAGTAAGATTTTCCTCATTTTTACCCGCCCTCCAGATAGCTCGTATTTTCATAATTCAGACGTCGCTGCTTCAGGAAAGTCTTTTAAAAGTCTCATGCCCGGAATCTGATAATATCTCGATTCTTATTCACACAATTTTAATATCAAACATAGCTTTCCGTATTTTCGTGATTCAGCAGCTGCGTGGTGCGATTCCCATTCACACAATTTGAATATCGTACATTGCGATTCTTATTTACGAGATATAAATCATATATCCCGGATCGCAATTTGTATTCACATAATTTTAAGATCGATTATAGCGATTCTTAAAATAAGTAATTTTTTTTCTTGAATTAGTTACAATAAAGGTGACTGTTTTTATATCGACAATTATTAGTATATGTAGGTGTTACAACATCAGCGAAACTGGAAGAGAATATATTCAAAACTTACATTCTGTGCTTTCAAAGAAGAAAAAGTAGGAATTGTCACAAGATGTTTGAAGATGGGCTAACGACTAAATATAGCAAACATAAAAGATATAGCAAACAGAAGCGATCACTTAAGAAATTATTCAATTTTTATAATATTTTTTTTTTTTTTTTGAAAAAGAGTTCATTAACTCAGGATCAAAATCGAAAATTTTAAAAATAGTGTTGCTGTTATTTATGCTATAAAATACAAAACTCTTATCTAATGAAAAATAATTATCTAAACAGTTCCTGATTATGTAATTTTTCAAGCTAAAGTAGCAATTTTTGTATGTTAAGGAGTTACTATATATTTCTACTTCACAATTATATGTTTCACAGGGCTCTAGTTAGATTAGATTATAATATGAACATAGTGATTCCAATTGTAAAAGTTTTTTGCTATAAATCATGTAACAGTATTTATTAAAAGAAATGGAATATTAATGTTTCTTCTCAGTAGTTTTAATTTGCTAAACCAGGTAGTTTTTCAAGTAATAATTGTCTCTTATGTGAACTAAAGAAAAATATAATTTCTAGCTTGATTTTTTCAGTTGGTAATTTTTGTTTTTACTAAATGTTAAGTATCGATGTAATAATTTATATAATAATAAATTAGTACACAATTTTACATCAACACATTGTTATTTATTATGTTAAACTGTCTGGAATTTATTATGAAACAATTGCGCGTGTGTAAAATTTACTCGTGTGGAAATTTAGCTTTTTTGCCTTTTTCTCATCCCTGTATAAAAAGTCTGAAGTCCCCCTCTAAAGGTCAGACAAAATATCGTTTTGTCCATTTTATTGATTTTCGGACAATTCTATGTCCATCATACCGAATAGAGTTTTCTGATTGTTAACTTTGTCATCTAGCTGCGAAAAATTCCTGTACTTACTGACATTAGGGTGGAATTCAACTAAATTTTTGCAATTATGATGGATTAAGGGAGCCAATCAGAAGCCTGAACTTTTGTAAACATATCACATTTTGCGATATGTTAAAATACAGGCTTTTGAGTGACCAAATGTGTCTATCGTAATTACAAAAATTTAGCTGAATTCAGCCCTTGAAAGTTATGGATTTACGAAATATAGATTGTGTTCATCCGATAGATTAATAAAGAAGCTGACAGAAATCTGACGGATTTTACACTGTACTGATATTTTGTTTAAAAAAAGTTCATTAAAGCAATTAAAAGTTCCTCAAATGTAAAATAAACTTTCTATTCGATTTGGGGGCGGGGCCTGGGGCAACTGCCCCGTATGCTCCTGCCTTAGCCAAACTCTTAAGTAGAAGAATTTATTATTGATATTACATATCTTTCTTTACATGCAATAATCGAGAAATTTGGGGCACTACCATGAGCTGACGGGCTTGCAAAAGAAATTACCAGCTGGTAATGTAGAAAGTTGGGTTTTGGGTTCACTTTTCTATATATGAGGGTGGCCACCCACCTGGAACTATCAAGGAAATTGGCCCTGACTTCATTTTTATGGACGACAATGCACAACCTCATAGGGCTCCTCTCATGGTTGATGAGTATCTGGAAAGCGAGGATATTCAACGAATGGATTGGCCAGCCAAATCCCCTTACCTGAATCCTATTGATCATGCTTGGGATGCTCTTGGGAGAGCTACTGCGATGCGCCAACCTCCCCCCAGAACCATTCTGGAGTTAAAAATTGCTCTGGTGGAAGAATGGGAGGGTCTTCCTCAAGTCCTCCTTAACTCCCTTATTAACAGCATGCGTACACTTTGTGCATGCTGTCTGTCTGTCAGGGGTGATCATACACCATACTAGAGGCAACTCACACTGTACAAGCCTCACTTTTATTGTCATCTTTTATCCTTAAGTTCAGACTTCATTGGATTTATTGGCAATAGGTCTTGCCAGTGAATGGCACTTTCATTTTTATTTTCCATACTTTATTATCATGGAATAAGCTATATCCATACCAAATTTCATTTATTTATATTCAGTATTTTTTCAGATATTTGGAAAAATGACTTCCATCTCTTAATTTTGTCCACCAGTGTAGAATGACACATAAAAACTCGATCATGTTGCTAAAAGAATGGAGAAACCTTTGACCTCTTTGGAGGCAGTGCAGTTTAGGAAAAGCAAAGATTGCGGTGGAGTTGGAAGAAGGGGTTAGGATATTTGCTTCTGTTTATAAAATTCAGTTTTTTTTTTCTCTTCTAGTTCGTGGGCTGAATCCATTTATGGTTCAAGTTTGTTACGCTGCTTTGATGGCATTTTTTTTTTCTATTTTAAGAAGTGATTCAAAATGTTTTAGTATTTTTAACTTTATGAAATTCTCCAAAAATTAGTTGGTTATAATTTAATAACAATGAATTTTATATTGCGCTCTTTTTCTGAAAGCTTCCATTCAATGAAATCTGTAAATTATTTTTTCTCAGCCAAGTCAACCAATCACACATTTTCTTACAATTGCTAACAGCAATGTTTGTCGACAAATCGTTGCAATTAATGCTAATTTTCTCGATTTCATTTTAAACTTTTGTTACATATTCTAATTTAAAAAAGATTTTTTTTAAAAACCAACACTATTTTAACATTTAATTTTTCTGATTTGTCGATAAATATTTGATTCAAGTTGTGTAATAATCACAATATCGAAAGTTCGTAAAGTGCCTTGCATTCCAGAGATAATATTTCCAAAACTGTTTCTCCTTTTACCATAAAAAGCTAACAAAGACTAAGGAATGTATAGGAAACACGTTAAATGATGTATATAAGTTTTTTTTATCCATATGTGTTTATTAGGAAGAAGAAAAACAAAACTTTGTTTGTTTTGGAAAACGAACAAATTTCTTTTACAACATTCAAATGTGAATTAATGAATTTTTCCACAAATTTTATAATTTAAATCTCTCATATGAAGTCCTTTGAAGCATTTTATCACATGTTGCATTGAGGAATAGGACACATTAAACTAATTTAGCAATATTCAATTTTGATTTACCTCTTATGATGACAAATAATCAACTTTCAAATGTTGTCTATTGTTTCATTACAACTATGAGCCGTTTTTAAATGGTAAAAAAAAAATATTATTGAGTTAGCAAGTAAAAATTAAAATATAATTTTGCTTTCGTAAGTTTGATACTAAATAGCAAATAAATTAATCAAAAATTAAATGAAAAATAATAAAATTAAAGCGATAGAATATAATTTTAATTCTAAAAACATTTAAGTGTGCAATAACTTTTGTGAGGTAAAATTTTTGTTAGTTTTTGGTTATTGAATTCTTAAAAATAAACTTTTGCCTTGTTTTTAAATTATTTCATGCAGTTTTGCTAATAGGTTATACATCTTATAAAAAATCCATTCTGAAATATTCATTTAATTAGTGCCCTATTTTAATAAAAGTGAACGAACACTTTTGGGAACCACTGTAAATATAAAAATTTATTAACCCTCCTGGTGGCGCCTACTTGATATAGTTTTACTCTTAAAAGGGCAAGCATATTTACCAGAGATGCACCCCAAACGGCGAGGGTCAGATAAAGGGGATGCCTACCCCCTTTTTTTCCGTTTGTTGTTAAGAGAATTTTTCACGCTCTATGTGGTCAGTCCGGGTATTGACAGTTTGATTGATGAAACCCATTAAGAAGTTCACTCTTCAACCATCTTTTTTGAATGCTTGTGGAAAGCAATGCTTGTTTACAGAATGATTTTACCTTTTTACAATTTATATTTAAATAATAACTGTGTTTCGTTCTCACCTTCCTCATTTATAAAAATTATTAGAACAATATCATTCAAGTTTTTCTTAGATAAAAAAAAAACTTGTAATAAATAAAATAAAAAAATTAAATTTGAAAACAATATTGTGAAGTTTATGTTTCTTTATTTTTTATTATTACATTTTTTTTTCATTTAGTGATTATTATCGCTACACATAGTGTACATAATTGCTATTAAAATCCTTTAATTTTCTATAGTTTTCAATCTTGCACAGTGGTAATCTTTTTTCTTTTATTTAATCTAAACCTTTATCATTATCTTCCTTCTAAGTTATATCTCTGATTTGGAAAGTACATCATTTAGAATATAATTTCATCATCAATATTCAAAATGTAGCTAAGTGTAATTTTGACTAGTATAAGTTAATTCCTTTTTTTCCCCATTTTTTTTTTTAAATTGAAACTTTTTAACTCTTTGTGTACCAAATAAATTTCCTTGTTGCTTGTATAGTACTTCCATGCAGAAACCAAAAATATTGCCGAACCCGAAAATATGAAAGATGACATGGCTTGATAACCATTGTTAAAATATGTTTTAAAACTTGATTATTGAAATCTGAATAAAACTTTTTAAATTCTTCGCCCTAGAAAATTTTGTTCTTCCAGTAAGGATTCGTAAACTGATGTAGTGTCAATCACATTTACAGCCTTTTTTAGAAAGAAAAAGAAAGTTCATTTGCCTTTTTCCCCCCTATTTCTCTACTGCTTGCTCTCTATCGATAAAATTTTTCCATCATTTTTAATTTTATAACACATGAGCTATCAATAAAAAAGAATTGCTTTTTTTTTTAGTTGATATCCTTATACAGTCACCCCCATTTAATTGCATTACTGACAATAACTTTTAAAAGTGTAATTTACGAGTTTAATGGATGGTCAGTGGGTTGAAAGAGTGAGATTTACTTCTCTGCAGAGGGCTATTTCCTGTATCTCAGCCCAATACTTGCTGATTGTATGGAACAGCTATAAGAAATATTCCTAGTTCTGCACAGTTCTGGAAAGAAGACAAATCACTCTTTGAATACTTGACACTCTATTTTTGTCAAATTTCACACTTTTCTGAATGTCAGCTAACAAGAAAGCATTTCTGGGGGAAAATGATTGCATCCTAGTTTGCAATGAGAAATGTATTTATGTATGTATATTGAAAAAGGAGGGGATGGAACTTAATAACGATAAACAAATTTCAACCAAACAATTTATTTATTGTCCGAAATTATAAAATAGTGCATATAAATAAAAGGCTTCAATAGGAAAAGAAATTTTGAAAATAAATTTGTCCTTTAAAAATCAGCCTCATATATAATAGAAAAGCAATAAGAAATAAAACTAAATATGTGTATGTAATTTTAGAAAGTTATCCATGCTTTTATCAGACAGATATTTTATCTGTCCTAATTAGAATTTTAGAATCTTTTTCAGGATTGTATTTTAAAAGGAAGTATTTTTATTGTGACAACTTTAATGATGTTTTCAATAATTTTACTAACAACCAACTCATACATCCCTAAAACACAGTAATAACTTTTAATAATAATGAATTTTTTTTTCTTCCATTCTTCATTAAAGGTCAACTAATAAAATTTAACTCTCTAAACAAACAAAGGCTGTTACATTTTAAACTTTTGCGATCAATTTTACACGGTGGTAGTTCATGTAATAAATATGTATCAAGTTGGATAAGTAGAATTGTTCTCAATTTTGTCAGCACTAAAAAATTGCAAGACTATCAGATTTTCTATGGTTGAAACAAATGTGTTGTTGTTGTCCTTTTAAAATTAATTCCTAAGTAAAAAAATGAAACTTTTTTTAAACCCTTCAAAATACTGTTTGAATATATATTTATTTTGTTAAATTATTCAATAAAAATAACTTTTTTAATTTTCTCTATTGAAAAAAGGTTTATACTCCTTGCTAAATAAATACTAGATTGTTTGACCTGTTTTTTGGTCTCAGTAATAGTAAAAAACTGAGTAATACATATAAATTAACTTTGCGTAGCCTTTTCCTTTTATTATTGTCCTTGATATAAATTTATTATAATTAAATCAGAAATTTGAAACAAATACATAAGAATAGTATTTACAAAATTTCGTTTAAATAATTATAAAAAATAGAAATTATTTTATCCTCTGATATTTACCTAGTCTTGTTTTTACTTAGTTTGGTTGGAATACATTTGTATGCAAGCCATATTGTTTTATTAAATAATGAATAAGTACATGAGAAAACTTTAAAGTAGTTTCTTGTTAAATAATTTAAGCTACCAAAAATTAATGCTTAATTGCTATTTATTAAATTCCTTTATTATGATGCAATAAAAAAGTATCATCTTTAGTTTTAAGAATTTTGCGCACATTATTAATATATCACTTGATAGTATTCTATAAAATTTTAATTGTGACAAAAAATAATCAGAGTTTAGCTGAGAAAAATTGTTTCAAAATATTATATGGTTTTTATATAAACTTAATACTTTGAATTAAACTTAAACAGATATTTAATCTCATCCGTTTCTTTGTAGTTGGACGATTTTTCTTTTAGCAAAAATGTTTTTGATTGTACAAGTTATTTTTTAAAAATTCAATAGTTTGCCTTTCGTATTCTGTTCAAAATTTTTTAAAATTTTATTTCTGTACGAATTTAAGATGCGATAATTCAAGGGAAATGCATAAAATATGACAAAAACAACAACAGAATAAGACTTTGTTTCAGCATTTTTTAGAATAATATGAATAAGAAAAAATGTGATTAAAAGAATGTTTGCAAAGCAAAATTTTAAAATTAGTTAACTTTAATGACGAAATAGTAAGATATTTCCTGGCAGTTAGAAAGAAATAAAATAAGTCAAATTCTAAACTTAGTTAAAATCTCTTCTTTCATAAGTAAGTAAGTTCGCAAAATAAAATTTAGCTGATGAATATTTTCCAAATATCGAATTTACAGTACTTATAATGAAACAGCATAACATTATTACTAGAGATATTTTAAAACTTTTTAAAAATATGCAAGTATTCAATAAAAAAAAAATTATAAGTAATTTTAGATATATTTTATTTATTCCTATTTTTTTTAATTTCAACTCAGACTTCAATTTTTAAAAAGATAGAAATAAAATAGCAACAAAATGTTTGATTTAGTATTAGAAAAAGAAAACCTAAAATTAATATTTTTTCCCTTCAAAACAAACTTTTACTATCAGTACAATTAAACTCCTAACATACTATGAACTCTTAAATAAACTCACAACTCTTCTGCCATAGTGATTTATGATGACAGCTATAACCACCCCTCAATTAGTACCCAGTCAGCGGTCGTAGGGGAAGGAGAGAAAAATACCAGCCAAAAACTCTGGTCTGTCGTTAGAGATGCAGACAGGCAACCCGAGTTATTTCAGTCTTGCCGCTTTACGTGTAGAAATCATGCCCGAGTTATTTCGTGTCAGCCGCCAGGAGGGTTAATAGATATTCACCTGGAATGGCTTTCTTTTGCTCCATGAAAATATCCAAGGTTTTTTGGTCATTCCGTATTTGGTTCACTTTGTGCTAGTACTATTGAAAGTAAATTTAAAAATATTCTATTAAAACAATATATTTTAAAAGCTAAACAAGCTGTCTTCATTTTTTAAAAGTAGTGTACCAAAACATTAAAAAAATAAAATTTTGCCAAATTGTTAAAATGATTTTTTTAAGGTGATATATTAAAAAATTAACATTTTAAATAAAATACTTCGTAATATTGACGCTTTTCTTGTACCCATCCTGCATTTTATGAGGGGAAAAAACATTCTGACCTGGAAAAATGAGGGAAACCTGATTTGAGTGGCCACCCCATGTTTAAATTATGGCATGTAGGACTGAGGATTGACATTGAGTCTTATGACATCCTATACGAATTTAACAATGTAGATTTGTAGTTTAAAAAATAACTGTTTCCCATAGACACAGTGGAAAATCTGAAATTCGAAAAAATGTGGAATCTCAAGGGGTCTATACACCGTTAAAGATTTCATCATCATACAGTAGGGTAGTATTGAAGATGAACCATCACTTTGGTTTTAACTGCACCAAAGAACTATGTGTCCTTTTTTTTTCTTTTCATTATTATAATTTTCTCTAAGAGCCAAACAGTTGTGGTGCTGGCAACATTTGAGCGAAATTCATTATCTGCACAAAAAAGCTATTTTGAATGACAGGGACAGAATTCAAAATATTTTTTTTATTACCTTATATTGTAGCAGGGCTCAAAGAAAGTCAGAAATTTTACCCGTCCCCGAGAACATCTTGTCCAACAATGTACCCGTCCTCCTTTGAAATTAACCCGTCGCTTCTAAATAAATAAAAATATAATTTTCTCTTATTTATTACAAACATTTAAATAAATTGCACAATGAATTAGTGGTTACTAGGATTACAAATACTAGGTTACTAATAGTAAAACCTAGTATTTCTTTTATGAAATAATTTATTTCTTTTATGAAATAATTTAAATGACAAAGGTCAAGTTATCTGGAATGTCAATTTATCCGAGGGTACTTCGTTTTTTAAATGAAACAAATATGACGTTTGCCAGTTCCACAATCAAGCCAATGATTTACAGAGGTTTCTGCACAGAAATCTGAAAGGGGTTTTCCATTTAGGTAGATGTTCATAATTGCGTTTAACGCTTCTTGTTTAAGACCAGTACGTAATGTGTTTTTTTGTAAGCTCATTGCTGAAAAGCCTCTTTCAACCACTGCAGTACTCCCAGACAGAGAATACATCAATTCCACCAAGAGCAGTATGTTGCTGTATTTCTAGATTAGAGGGTCATTTTAGAAGTGAGGCGCTAGACTCTTGTAAAATAACAAAAATTGAAAATGTATCACGAATATTAACTGGAAAATGGCCGTCCGTGCGGATGTCGGATTCGAGAAATTTGTTGTCCGCAGGGAATTTTTGACCGCCGAGGACAGGTGGTTTTTCGAGCCCTGTATTGCAGCATAAATAAAATAATCAATAATAGGTACTTTTCAGATGGGCACAAGTTAATTCAATTATTATTACTTTATTCAATAATTTGAACTCAAACTGATCTTTCTGAAAAATAAATAATAAAAAAGTTAGTTGAGTTGTACTTGTGTTTGGGCTTACGGAAAAGTACCTAATAAAATAAGTACTATCTTTAATGAAGGTTGGTCACATTATTTCAGTTCTTGTTTTAATCTTATGATGTAACATTTGATTTTTACTGCAGGAGCAAGCAGTTTCCAGCATTAATCAGAGTGCTAACTTTATTTCTTCGATGTTTTGGTTTCTGCTGTTTCCAATTACAAGCATATGGAATTACATCAGATCATTCTTTACTGGAGCTGACCCGCCATCTTTGACTCAGCCCAATCAAACTGTGCCAAGTTCATCAGAAAATTCTGATAAAAATACTGACAAGAGGTGGTTATTTTTCACTTTAATTTATTTATTACATTGGAAATCATCCAGCATTATAATTACATGATATGTTTTATTGTTTAAACTTTATTAATTTACTGTGTAATTCATATTGATAAAATCATAGATGTGCTCTGTCTATTTAAAGAACTCTGGTTGAACCTGAAAATAAGTATTAACTTAAATTAAATAAATAACTGCTCACCATTGCTTTTTTTTTCTTTTCTTTTTGTGAAATATTGTTTGATAACAAAAGTAAATCATTTCCATTCATTCTTGTTGAATAGATGGAAAAGTAGGGGATCTCAAAAAGTCAAAGAATTCTTATTTTCTCTCTATCATCTGACTTGCATTTGAATATATAATTCGCCAACTTGATTTGAGAGGCTTAGACAATTCAGCTTGATGCTTATGTTGATCATTCTCAGTAGGAGTAGAGTTTCTTTAATTTACTAGTTTATTTTATAAAATCAGCTAATGAAGTTGTTATTAATGAATAAAATCTTGTTTCATCAGCACTTGAGGTAGATAACTCTAATTTTGGAAGAGTTTTACCTACCTTTGTTCAATTATCAATGATACTAACAATATACAGGGGTGAAAGTTTCAAAAATTGTCAAGACTGAAAATTTCAAAATCATAACAGGGGTCTGTCCAGGCCAAATTTACTACCGCTTAGCGGTACCTTCACAAATTCAATTTTAGGTGAAACGGTAGTTTCACAAATTCAACTTTAGGAAAAACGGTAGTTTCACAAAATACTTTTTCTTAAAATTTTATTTTTGTATCCCTTTAGAAACGATAAATCTATATTTTTACCATGTTTTTGTATTGATTTCGTAATATAATTTTAAATTTTTCACAAATTATGCCTAAATTTTCACAAATTAGGTACCTTTCAGAAAAACCTAGACAGACCCCTGCATAAGTGGGCGTGTCCCGTCCAATAATTTTAAGTAAACAAAAAATTATATATGAATTCATGAATTCTTTTCATAAAAATTGTGAACAAACTTTTCAATAAAAATACACAAAATGCAAATAATGCTTTAAAAAAATTCCATATTTATTTTAGCAAACCTATTATTGTTCAGGAGTATTGTTCAGTTCAAAATATGCAAAGTAATTAGTTATTTCAAGCAAAAATTACCTCAGCTTTTAATTTTTTTCAAGCATTTAATTTTCTAATAAAATAAAGTGCTAGCATTTTAAGGAAAAGAATAATACTTAGCTAAATTAATACTTTGTTAATAAATAACAAAAACAATGATAAATTCCATGATAGCATTTAATAACTCACCTCCACTTACTTCGTAACTAGTAGAAACGTTAGATAGAAAAACAATCCACAAATTTTGCGAGTCGCGATTTCACTTTACTTCTCTTCTGACAAATACCAATTTTTTTTCCTAAAGAAAAATAAAAACGGAAATTTAATCGCGCAAGCGCGGAACTGACTGATCGACCTTAAGCAGGAAGGTGAAGTCACATGTTGCAGTGACGTTTTCCCCTACACACCTTCACCCATTAGAGAAAACCGGTTCTCTCCTCTGACGTTAACCTACATACGAAACCGGGGGAAAGAGAAAAAAAAATAAAAAACCTAGAATTTACTAATACGGTAGAACTCCAATTATCCAAATCAATTGGGACCGGACCCCATTCGGATAATTGGATTTTTTTTTAAAAAAATGCTCATTTTAAATAATTACTGTATATATAGTGAAAATGAGGGGAAAAACTGTTTTTAAGGAAAGAGATCTTTTTATGAATAATGTGTACATACCTTGCAGTAAATGAAAGTTATTACATGCTAAACATCTCAGTTAAAGTAAGCTGTTTAACTGTCTTCATCCGTTTTCGGGCAGCTAAGTCGCACATTCGTTTGACAGTGAAAAGTTGCATATAGTCACACTCGGGTTGGTGCTCCATCCACTTCATTGCAGTTTCAAGGCCAGCAAATGCTTCACTAGCTGACGGCCCTGTGTCTTCCTTAATTTCAGCTTCATTGACACTTTCCTCCATCACACTTTCAATAAGTGCATCATCATCTAAAATTTGAAATCCACTCTCCTATATCTTCATCACTGACATCTGAACATCCAGGAATTTTCAAAAATATGTTTCTGAATTCCTCAAGAGATCCTCATCTTCTGTCTCTTCCCCTTTTTCTTTTTTTTTTTAAACTTATTTTTCCCTTTTCTCTTTTTCCTTCTCTTCTTTAGTTGATACGCCTTTTAACTTGTTCCATGCACGTCTTAATGAGACATCTTTAACTAAATTCCAAGCTTCCTCAACCATGTGCACGCAATCTTTCAAATTTATCTTTTTGTGGTTATCCAACACACCTTCTTCATCCTTTCCCTCTACTAAAAGTTTCCTTCAAAGTTGTCTTCGGTAAAGTGCCGCCAATTGGCACAAGCAAGCTGACCAGGGGGTCTAGCGTTCACATTTCTTTGACGACAAACAACATTCCTAAGATAACATTCCACAACTAACATCCTTATTCATACAGTCTCCCATGTGCTCTTTTGTCACTGGATTCCCCCTCATTTGTTTATCTTTGTCCTATCCTGTAAACTTTCTCCGCATAAACCTTTCCTTGGCTTTACTAACATTTTATTTTATTCATATGAAAAAAGAAAATGAAAGAGAAACTTATCTTTTTACTATATTTCCATAGGAATTCTGAAAGCGATTCAGATAATTGGAGTTCTACTGTAGTAATATTCCGTTTCGCTCCGTCTTGTGGTTTTTTTAAAAAGATGGAAATCCGTCAAAATATGGAAAACTTTCACCCCTCACAATATATCAGAAGAAATAAACTCCAGTATACAAAAAGAAAAATGTCTTTCCTTATATCAATACTTCTTGCTGAGAAAATCCAAGTTTTATAAAACAGTTATCAAACCTATAGTTATGTATGGTGATGAAACTTGGACAAATAAAGACAAATCTAACCTAAATTTTTGACCATAATCAGAAGAAAAAAGATAACTCGATTTTTTGGATTCAGATGTTTGGCATCGCTGAAAGATTAAATGATAATGGAAATCTTACAACTTGAGACCTAAAAAAAGATGGTTGGACGATACCACCCAAGATCTAACTACACTGATGGTAAAAGCTAGAAATTAAAAGCCAAAAGTTTTGAAACAATAATTTTTTTAAAGTTTTAACACTAAAACGGCTATTTTTTATTCAATAATAGTGCAGGAATACTTTAATGCTGTATTTAGTCATTATAAAAAATAATCATATCGACCCATTTTCGGCCAAAGGTGCGCAAACGCATCATCTCAATAAATATTTTTCTATCGACACTGTGGCGTGTATTTTATACTCATTTTATTTTTCTGCTATTGTCAGGGTTCTTAAGACACCCAAAAATTAACAGTAATTCTTCAATTGGAGTAAACACTTTCTGTTAAGAAATTTATAAACTATTAAAGTTTTTTTTAAACTCAAAACGGTTATTGAAAAATGAAATTTTTTGAAAATTTTTAATTATTCCTTTTGAGATTTATCATTGTTTTTATGGTGGATTAAAGTTGTAATTCAGTAAATAAAACAAATTTCATAAGAAAACAAGCATTCAACTACATGGTTTGTTCATTGATTTGGTGAATGGTGCCTATACGACCCATTTTATTTCTTAAATAAAATATAATTTTTTATACATACATTTTTTTGTGTGTCTTAATGAATATAATGTAAGCATAAATAATGAAAATACCACATTTTATATGCTTAGCTTAAAATGAGTGAACTCAAAACATAATTGACTAATTGATATGGCAGAGGAAAAAAACTATTAAGCATTTTAATAAAGTTGACAATGTACCGAAATACAAAATAAATGTAACTCATTAAAAAAGGTAGAGTTGCATGCCCAACCGTCTGAAGGAGGGAAACATGGACACAATTTACATAATAAAAGCATAACTACCAACGTACATAGGAAAAAATCCTGTAGATTTTACGAAATATAAATGTCATGCTAATTGTTGCATAATATTTATAGTCATCAAAAAAGAAAAACTGCATTATTTTCCAGTCATGATTGGCATTAATATGCTTGAAATGTTATGTATTATGTTTACTCATAATTTTGAATAGTAATATGCACTTCATTCATAAAAAAATATTTAAGATTAGATTTTTTAATTAATTCAAAAAGAGAGTTCTGAATAAAAACAAACTGAACAAATTAGAACAAAAAAAGAAGTTTCAAACTGACTTCTGTAAATGAGTCTCGCTTCATTATATATTAGTAATACTTATTTAAATATTCAAGCAAGTAATAGTCAGTGCAAAAATTCTATTTCAATAGGGATTTTTTTATTGAACCAGTAGAAATTAGCAAAATCTAGTTGAGTTGGCAGCTATCTATAAGTCAACAACAAAGTTAAATCACCACTAATCATTTAGGAAAGCATTAAAATAACAATAAAAAAACTTAAGCAAAAAAGAAACCACCTAAATGAAGCAAAATTACCTTAAATTGACATCGTATAAATCTATTACTCGCGGAAAATTAAGGATACGAGTATTTATCATCGGTACAAGTTAAAAATATATTTTAAAGAAAGCTTTTTTCTTTTTGACTTATTACTTTTCTTTGACCTCAGAGGGAGAGATCTCTCAGTTCATGTCTTTATAATAGCATTTTCCAATGGCAAAACTGCATTGTCAGTTTAATCCAGTGTTTCTTAACCTTTTTGATATAATGGACCCCTTTTAAAAAATTTTTAAGAAGTTACGGGCCACCCCCCTTGTGAAAAAAATAATTGCAAANTAGAAACATTATAACTGCATTGTCAGTTTAATCTGTGCAGCCGAATGATTGTCACTGTCCGGTTTATCCAATACCACTTTTTTGTGTAATCTCTTTGCCCATCATTTTACTGTAATTGCATCCTCATCACAGTTTTCTAAATATTATCTTTGTCTAATATCGCATTTTAATGCATTGTGCGATACATCGTACACACTCTCTCTTTATTGCTTCCATTGAAATCCTTCGAAAATGGAATTGTTCTCAATGTCATCACCAAAAAATAAAGTTGAGGGACATGTTATTCCAAACATTCTTTTAAGGTTTTCCCATGATTGCGGGACATTCCTTATTGCTTATAAAAATTTAACGAATATAGACTCTCAAAAATCACAATTTCTTAACTCAAAAAACTGGATTGGTAAAAAAGAACAAATGTAACATGTTGAATTGCTTTAAATTTGAGATATTTTGGCTAGACATATTTCGCATAAATCAAATACTGTTCCTATTGATGTTGTACTGGCAAGTTTGAGGGAAAGATGAAAATAAAAAGAGGTACTCTTGAAGTTATCAATGATAAAGAAAGATGGGTTTAGAACCTTAAAGAAGAGAACATGTCAGTTCTCTCAATATACTTCAATGCTGTTTCTGAAAACACTGTCCTTCCTAAAATGAGTTTGTAAAATTTGGTTAAGACCTTTTAAAGAAAACATAGCTGCCAATATGGATAGGAAGAAAAAAAATCCAGTAGATTTTACTAAATATAACTTTCATGGTTGCATAATGTACTAAATATTTTACACATAGTTTTATAGTCAGAAAAACTGCAATATTTTCCAGTTATGATTGACATTAAACATGCTTGAAACGTTATGTTAACTCATAGTTTTGAATATTATTGGCATCTAATTCCTCAAAGAGAGCTCTATAAATGAGATTCACTTCATTATTTAAATATTCTAGCAAGCAAGCAATAATCTGTACAAAAATTCTATCTCAACAGGGACTTTTATTTTTAGGAAATTTTGTAAAATTTACAAAAATCAGTAGAGTTGGCAGCTATGAAACAATAACTGATTTCTCCCCCATTTTCCTTGCTTTGCAATATAAATTTATTTTTGATGTTATAGTGCAACCTTGTAAATTTTGAAAATGTGATAAGAGAATCTTTATTATGTTCTTGTCTTTAGGCAACCCAATATTCGAAGGAGAGAGTCACCATTTGCCAAACGAGAAGGCAATGTATTCCGCATCAACAATCAAAGCGATGATGATGAGAACAATACTTGGAATGGTAACTCTACTCAACAAATGTGATGGACTATCTAATTTGTGTTAGAATAGAATTTTTCCCCTTTTATCAGTCTATTGAGTGTATATTTGTTAAGATTGTAAAATAAAATAATCAAGCTGTTTATTTTGTCAACAATTTATTAGTAAATACTGTGAAACACATCAAATAATTGAACTCAACATAGTTAGATTAGCGCTTCTTTCTTTTACCTTTGACTTCTTGCTTACCATACTTGGCTTCTAAACTTTGTATCATACTATTGAACTGGCCTTCTCTTTCTTGGGTACGCCTGGACATAGCTTTCATGAGGCCACAGTCCATCTCTTCTTTAACTTCAGCTGCTTCTTTAGCTTCAGATTTGAACTACAGTAGTTAACAAGAGTTATTTAGACATATGAAAATAATAACAAAAATAAATTCCCTACACATGGGTGCCACTCTAAAAAGAATTTCAAGACTGGGCTATTTTTTTGACCAATTAACACGATCTAGCGTTGTTCACCAGAATTTTCAGAAATTTATAACTCACCGACTAAAAAATGCAACTTTCGATAATAATGGCACATACATTAAATCAATGATTTAATTATTCTTTTTTCATTTCGTGAATTTTTCACAGCAAACAAGATTTTAAAAAATACTAGTTAACCTTGTAGATATTTTTGTACCAATCACTGGATAATAAACCACTCATTTTTTCCTGAAGTTATCCATATGTCTGCTTTTTTCTTTTTGGCTTCATGATTATTTATTTCTTATTTGATCTCTATAAATTCAATTCAATAAAAAGATAATCTTAACTTCGTTCAGCATTTCAAAATGTTAGAGGAAAATGAAAACTCAAAACAAATTTGGGTAGAACAATAGTACAAATTTGGTTTAACCAAGTAGGCACTGAAGATCAATCAATCTCATTGTGGTGTGACATCATTACTAGATCACATAACAATGTTTTCATTAAATATTTAAATGAAGTTAACTAGAAAATATTTATTTAAAATGAACATTTTTAAGGAAGAAAAGCAAAACAAATGGAAAAAGAGATTAATTTAGTCTCAAGACTGATTTTCATCCCCAGGACTGAATAGTGGCACCCATGCATATAAAATAAAAATAATGCGATTTTACAAAAATGCCGTTACATAGCTGTTCAGAATTTTTTGGATTTGTTTCAAATTTTGAAATCAAATCTGATATTTTTATAAAAAATCCGAATTTTAGTAAAATTGCAGTATTTTTGCTTTTAAATCAATCCCTTGTTCCGATCGCCGCAGTCGCGCTTCCTTAGATTATTGTGCAGAAGTAATTTTTAACAGCGTTTTATTGTAAAATACTATTCCAATAGCTGTTGCTGATCATTTCATTAAATTGAAACTTAAACTATTATAATTTTTTTAAAAATGTTTTGTAGTATTAAACATTTGCATCAGAAATATTTTTTTATGATGTAGTTTAATATTTACCTGTGTTTCATAATTTGGAGAAGAATAATTATATATTAATAGATAATGGTTGCTTTTTTTTTAACTATTATACCAGTATTCCTAATTATAAAATATTGATATTATAAATTTCCCACAAAAGATAGTGTTTATATATATTTTTTTTTTACTAATTTACATAAGGAATTTAAATATACTATGTCTATTAATGTTATTATTTAATAGTTAAATTTTTGCCTTACTCTCGTATTTGGTGCGTATAATTTTGTCGCACATAGTGTTCCTAATTTTTTATTCCTAAGGTTGGCAGCTATGCCGTTATTGAAAATCTTAATAGCTTGGTTAAAAAATTTTTGAACTCAGATAAAAAAATTTGAAATAATTTTTATGGGGAAAATTAGGGCTTTTAGAAACATTATAAAATCAAGTAGGCACCTACATATTTTGTGTGTGTTAGATTTGTTTTTTTTTTTTCTTTCCATTTTTACTTTCGGAAAATTTTAATCGCTTATAAAAAAAAGTCTGAAAAATTCTGCAAAACCAGTAGCAGGGTTTCTGTTTCCATAATTTTAATTAGTGAATTTTAATTAGTTAATATACTTACACGCTTAATTCGTGCCATTTTTTTAGTTTTAGATTCTTTCACAAATTTGGGGAATGATGGAATTTCATCCTTATTAATTAGTTCCGTCAAAATGGTTATTAATCTGTCTTCCTCTTCTACGTCATAACCCAAGAAAACTTCAGCTATAAGATTCATATCACCTTCATACTTCACATAGCATTCTTTAAGGTCTTGAATTTCTTCATCAGATCCTACAAAAGAAATGAAAATTATTCAACCAATTGGAAAACAATGTTATATCATTTTTTATAATAATAGCCTGAGAGCTCAAGAAGAATAAAATAATGCTTTACTCAGATCATGTAAGGATAAGGTTAAAATAATTTGATGTAATTAAATGGAGTATTCAGGCATGTGATTCTTCCGTGAAGCAGTAATTTATATTTTGGCAAAATTTGACAGAATTCCGCCAATTTATAATTGAAGGTTTCGTTACTTTCGCAAAATCTTGTTAACGACATTTATTCCGACCTTACCAGTACCCTGTCTTTTGTCCTCCTAAATTCTCTGTCACACATGATAACAGCTTTGTTAAGCAGATTTGTTCTTGTTAAGCAGTTTGTAAGTTCTTTCCTTGAAAGAAACGAGAAGATGCTTATCTCTCAGAAGAGCAATAATGCTGCAATTTCTAAGAATAAGGAATTTTCCTATTAGGAGAATCCTCTTGTCACTTAAGTTCCTAATCCTGCGAAAAAAAGAATATTGTACCTAATTTTTTGTCAGTTCGGTCTGCATAGAAATATTTCATTTTGTGCAAAAAAGTTGAACTAGATTCAAGACAAGCTTACAAAGTATGAAATTTTTAGAATTTTATTAAGTAATAATGAGCTAAATTTACACTTATCAAAATTTAATATATAAACTTTTTTAAATAACTTTTAATTTTCCGAGAAATTTTCAATTAATGTTTTTAAAATGTGCTTTAATTTTCCCTTTTCCAAAATGAGATTTTTTTTTTCTTCTTCACCATGTTGATTTTCGCCACAAATTATGCAAAAAACATGGTTTTCAAAATATTCTATTCAACATTTTCAAAATTCATGCAACCACAATCCACTTCAACGTACCGAGCGCAAATCACTTTCCATGTTTGACGACATACTAGCGGGTCTGCTTGTGTGTATGAGCTAGATTTGGTGGTCTTGCATTCTCATGTGCAAATCTGATATATTTTGCAAGAGTTTCTCACTTTTAGACTTCATTTTCTACCCTTTGAATCGAACCAAAAAATCTCTCAAATGTTTGATCACGAGGATCAACTAAGCTTTGCCAATTTTTTCCCTAAAAGTGAAAGAAAATATAATTTCATTGCAGGGGAAGCTCCATCGTCAATGGAGTTCTCACGCTATTCTATTTATAGATGAGAACCACAATCCTTGAACACTTTGGGATTATTCACTAATTATGTATTTTCATGTGGTTCCTCAGAGCAGTAAGGAATCACAAAGCTTCATTTCTTAAGAATTTCCATCTTGCTTTTATTCTTTTAAATTAATAAATGAATTGAGATTTTTAATTGTAAGAATCTGTTCTTAAAGGACTGTCTACTAATTGCATAAAATTTTTGTAAATGTCTATTGTACCTTATAAGAATTAATTTTGTTCATATTTCGTGCGTTGCCTACGTACGAAGGTTGAAATTTTTAGGTGATTTTATTGTTTGAATAGTACATCTGCCTGATTGAGTAACTTAGTAAAAATGCATGTCAGTAAGATGATCTACAATTTTTGGTGTTAATATATATAAGGCAATTCCATTGTCTCAAATGTAAAACATGAACTGAAATTTCTTTGAACAATTTCATTTATGAACTACAAATTAAAATTATTAAATTTATGTTTAAAATACTTCGTTCACTATATTGTATCAAAAAATCGTTTATTTTATAAAATCTGATACTAATAAGTTCACATTGAATAGATTAAACTGTTGGTGTCGGACTTAAATCACGATTTTTTTTTTTTTTTAATGGCGGGCACTTGGGGGTTGTCCCATTGGCCACAGGAATGCCAGAACTGCTACTCTCTTCTCGTTACCCAGTGGGCATCTGTGGCGAAGCCACAGCGGCAGAGCAGCGCCGGCCACGTCACACAACCACAAACCCGTTTATAGGGCGGGTCACATTCACACACAAAGGAGAAAGGACATAGAACACAAGGAGAAAGAAACACCCATGCCCTGAGCAGGATTCGAACCAACGACTCTGCAGTCAGGCACGCTAAATGCTCCGCCACCAGGTCGGCAGTCACACAAAATTAAATTCCGATTACTTAGTTACGTATCCTTTAAATTCTGTGAATTGTTTTGGAATTTAATTTTAAATGGCTTATTGTAGTCCGCGGAGATCGAGATTCAGACAGAAAGTAAAGGTTATTATAAAAAAGCAGACAAATACATACAAATTTAAAAAGAACGCCATCTGGCGGTATTAAAAAAAAAGTCTTCATAATCCTTCCCTGGGAATGATTTTACTTTTTAATACATAAATACACAAAAATAATAATACATAAAAAATATTAATTCTTTTAATGTAAATTTCAAATTAAACCTATTTTTTCCAAAGAGAAAGTTTAAATTATTTACCATGTGTAAAGTAGCACCAGAATCCAGCATGAAAACAGTTTTGTTTTTACCTGTAGTATTAGAATTTATGTTGTTCTTGTTCGGCAGTAAGAGCAAAATTTTCTCTAGAATATTTATCTTGATTTTAAAATGCACAATGAGCGTTATAGTTTTTGGTTTTGTTAATAACCAATTAATAGTTCGAAAATGTTCAAAAGAACATTTTCGAACTATAACCTGGATTTTTCTCGAGATGGTGGATTTTGATTCCCCTCATTCTTGTTTCGGAAATAGCAGCCTTCAGCTAGGTGATCCGTTTTATGACAGATGGAACATTTCCTCTCTATTCTATTTTCATATTTTTGTTTTACTCCTAATGTTTCTGTTCGTCTAGGAAAATCATGTTTTTAATTTTGATATGCTGTTTTCTTCTTCTCACAGTATTTCTAAAATTTCATCCATTTGACGTTGGGTTTTCAGGATTTCTCTTATTTTTGAAAACTTTCCTCGTAAACCTGCATAAAAAACAAGTTCTCTTTCTGAAATTTCCAGTTTGAAGTCCACATGATCTTCTTGCATCGTTTACCAGTAAATATGTTTCCCATAGAATTTTTGAATTAGTTTGCGAACTGAAGACTTTGGTCGTCAGAAAGCCAAAGTTGAATGCTCGCTACAGCATCATCATTGTTTAGTGTCCATTGTTCTCACAACTTTGGATCAATGGGAGGCCTCTTCAGTAAGCATATTTGCAATTTTCGTAAGTGTCAGAAAAGCCTTGACTTTATTACGCCACTGATAGAAGTTGTCACCGTTGAGCAGTGGAATACTCGGCAGATCCCTATTCATTTTGGAGTCTTAATGATGTAAATCACGCGAAACTTAGTGAAACTTTTTACTGAATCATAATTTTCAAAACTACAGCTGAGCTGCCAACTGTAGCCCGTGGAGATCGAGATTCAGACAGAAAGTAAAGATTTATTAACAAAAAGCAGACAAATTTAAAAAGAATGCCATCATATTAAGCAGACTTCATATCAATCCTTCCCTGGGAATGACAACATATATATATAAAAGCTATGATATCCAAATATTTACAAAAAAAGAGCCACGTTTAAACCATGTGATTATAAAACCCGATGATTAATTTTAAAATTGTAAGAATATGAATCACATAAATATGAATCATATGCATGATTTTAAAATAGTGTGAATAAGTATCGCAATATTTAATTTTATGAGAGAATATGAATTCGATATGTGGCTTTTGAATCATGTGAATATGAAACTCGCTACTGAATTTCGAAAATTCTTAAATATAAATCATGATGCGTAATTTTTAAATTGTGTTAATACAAATAACTATGTATAATTTTTTATTTGCGTGAATATGAATCCCAATGTCTAATTTTTAAATTGAGTATAAATAAGAAAATTGATGTTTGATATTACAACAGCATAAATAAATCACGACATTAGATTTTAAACTCACTAGAATACGAATTGCTACATAGGATTTTAAAACACTTAACGTTAACACGTAAATACAAATAGCGCTAATGGATTTTTAAATCTCGTAAATAAGAATCGCAGCATAAGACATTTTAATTATTGAAAAACTCAACAATATTTAGAAGCAAAATTTTAAAAAAGTATGAAGTGAGGGACTTCCACCATTTTAAATGCAGCAAAAAATCTTATATTATTCATATTTGTTATTCTAAAAAACTTTAAATCATCCCTTAATGATTTCATTTAAAAACAATTGAAACAAAAATTCAATTATCTCAGATTTGTTATATAATATAGGCATAGGGATGGTAAAATTTAGTGTTTCAATTCTTATTGTATTTACATTTTAAAATCATTTAAATTTATTTAATCATTTTATTAAAGAAATACTGAACCAAGTTACAAGTTTTAAACAATTGTAACTAATTTACATTTGTAATATGAATTTATTTAAGTTTTCGTGGTTTTCTTAATTCTTTCATTCATTATAAATTCCGTACATTAATCTTGTAAATGTTTAGTTGAATGTACTTTTCATATAATAACTTTTATTTAAATCTAAGAAATACACTCAATAATATTTTTTGATATTAGTTAAATTAATTATAATTTTGAATTAAATTTTTTTACATAATTATAAATTTAAAAAATAGAATGAGTCCCTTAACATTAAATGTATTTAAAATTGTGCATAAATTGGGATCCGATGACAAGAAAGAAAGAAAAAAAATTACAGTAAGTTTCTCTGGGCAAAGCAAGTCTTTCTTCAATACTGGTAATAAACACTATGTATTTAATATGCATAGCTGTCGACATGGATAGGAAAATATCCAGTAGATTTTCAAAATAATATAAATTTCATGATAATTTTTGCATTAAGTACTAAATATTTTGCACATAGGAAATTTTAGGGATTTTTTATAGTCATTAAAAAAAAAATCTACAATATTTTACAGTTATAATTGACATTAAACATACTTGAAATGTTAAGTATTATGTTTCCTCATAATTTCAAATATTAATAAGCATTTAATTCATCAAAGATAGTAAAGATTTTTTTAATTAATTCGAAAAGTTCTGAATAAAAATAAACTGAACATTTTAGAAAAAAAGAAGTTTTGAACTGATTTCTCGAGGTTTGCTTCATTATATATTAGCAATACTTATTACAGCAATACTATTCAAGCAAGCAAAAAACTGTACAAAAGTTCGATTTAAATAGGAATTTTTAGGGAATTTTCTAAAATGTAGAAAAACCAGGAGAATTTTAATTAAACCAGTAGACCATGAGAAGCTGGCAAAATCCAGTAGTGTTGGCAGCTATGAATATGCTTTAAAAGCATCTGAAGTAATCAAACAAAATGGGCATAATTGAAATATATTACCAACAAAATATTCACATACAACTAATGAAAAACTATAACTTAACAATTTAATGTTATCCACTTTTAGTCTATAACTTAATTTATTTATTAATGTATTTTATTAGTAATCATTATTTTTTTTTAATAATATCTAATGATTAACCTTTTAATTTATTATTTCTTTAAATATACCTCCACTATCAATGAAATAAGACTTAAATAAAAATCACACTCTAAAGAATATATTCATAATTTCTTAAAAAATAATTCATTGGTTTAAATCAATGATTTCCTTAAAAAATCACAGTTGATTTAAATCAAAGTTTCTTTTTAAGAAAAAATTATTTAAATCAGGATTTTAATCATGATATAACTTAAGTGATATATATCATGTGAGCCCTGGCATAATAAGGTCCTGTTCTTTTTTCGATGCTTTAAAAAGAGAAAAAAAAGCATGTTTTTCAAAGATTTAAAGATTAAATTAAGAATAAAAGATTAATCAAAATAAGTAGTACTTTCCAAAATCCATTTTTAAAATGGAAAATATTATGAAGATTTTTGTCTTAGAGGTAAAATATTTTATGAAATAGAAAAATCTAAAAAAAAAATTTAAAAAAATTCGAAAAGAAACTTTTTTTTCTTCATATTATAACTGTAACATATATAGGTTTTTTGCTATAACCATTACCTTTATATTTGGAGAAAAAAGTGTCAATGTCTTCTTTCGTGATTTTTGGAAATAAATTGCGCCAGTAGTTTTCCCAAAACTCGGGAGTTGAATCATTTTCCGAAATATTATTTTCTTCATCAATCTCACCTAAAAGATGAAAAAATTACGTTCAAATTATTGTTCTTACATAGGATATTAGCATGAGGGTTGTTTAATAATATTTAGATAAAGAAAATTTGGAAATTGTTAAATTGAAAAAAATTATCACAACATATTGTTAAAATTCGGGAGTTGAATAATTTTCTTCATTAATCTCACGAAAAAAAGTTTTTTATCATATTGTTAGGAAGGAAAAGTATTACATGGTGGCCACTCAAATCAGATTTCAAATTTCCCTGATTTTTCCAGGTCTTCCAGATAAAAATCTTAAAATTTCCAGGTTTTAGTCTCTTTATTCTAATAAAGTGTAGGATGTAGGTACAAGAAAAGTGCCTATATTATAAAATATTTTATTCAAAATGTTATTTTTTTTAACATATCTTGAAAAAAATTATTTATTTTGACAATTTGGCAAGATTTTTTATTCATTTTTTAATGTTTTGGTACAAAATTTTGAATCAAAAATCATATATTGACCAAGAAAAGAGTAAAAGTAAATATTAGTATATAGTTAGTTCCTAAAAAAAACCTTTTTTTAAAATTAAAATATGTTATAAAAGGTTAAAATGAAATAGAAAAAATTAGCATTAATGCAACAATTGTAACAATTTGTCGATAAACATTGCTGTTAGCGATTATAAAAAAAAATTTGCGATTGGTTGGTTTGCTGAGAAAATATAATTCACGGATTTCTTTTAATGGGAATACAAAAGCTTTCAGAAAAAGAGTGCAATATAAAATCTATTATTATTATTAAATTATAACCAACTAATTTTTGGAGAATCTTAACAAGTTGAAAATACAAAAACATTTTGTCAAAATGGGAAAAAATTACCACGAAAGCATTGGAACAAGCTTAAGCTATAAATGGATTCAGCCCAAGGACAGAATTAAAAAACAGAAGCTAATATCCGAATCCCTTCTTCCACCTCCACCACAATCTTTCCTAAATTGCACAGTCCATAACGGTCAAAGATTTCCACATTCGTTTAGCAACCGTGGGAGAATTTTATGTCGCATTCTAGTTTAACAGAGCTGTAATGGAGCAAATTTTGATGCAAGCAAAGTTTTGCTAAGTTGATGATATTTCAACTGCTTGGAGATACATTTTCGTCTAAAAAAAGTGGGTATAATGGATAAAATAATTTAAATTGGTGAAATTAATTCTTTATCAGGGAATTCTTTAGAATTCCCTGATTTTTCCAAGTTTTTATCCAAATTTCCCTGATTGTACCAGGTTTTTTCCAGTATAAAAAAAATTCCCTGATAATTTCAGGTTTTCAAGGTTTTCCAGGTGGGTGGCCACCCTGAGTATATTAGGATATTTTAAAGATTAGCCACAGTTATCAATATTTCTAACTAGTTGCTTATCTGCCTTAGTTTACGCAGGCCTGTAAAGTAAAGAAATTATTTTGTATTATTTAATAGAAGGGTGTAAAACCTTCCTACCTTAAACACTTGTCTAATGTGTGTGTTGACTACTGAAATAAATCAGTTCTGTCGCAGCATTATTCATTATTTTTAAGTTCCACGCTTATTATTAGAATTTTCACTGAGATGATGATTAACCTCCTTACGAGGTGAATATGTAGAATGATGATGAAAAAAGTCTCGTTGCGAGAGTAGCAATCAGAGAATATTAATACAGTATGAGACACCTAATCTAGCAGGACCTGAAATTCGACACTTAATTCGATCTATTTTTTTCTTTAAATTTTATTTATATCAGGGGCTTGAATTTGAAAAATTTGGTGCAAAAAATTAACATAAGTTTCCGTAGTTATTGATTTAGATGCAAAAGACCACATATATCGAGTGTGATGATCAATTACTTTAAGTTAAATATTTTTTGGTAGAATTGTAATAACTAAAACCACCTACACTATCAATTACAATTATTTCAAAAGGTTTGTCAACTGGGGGCATTTCCTGAAGTAATCCAAATCTTTTCTGTCCAGGTTTTTTATTAATATGACAAGTAAGACAATGTTTGTTAAAATTTGAAATGTCTAAAGTAATATTTTCCCAACGTAAACATAAAACATCATCTATTTTAATAAAATTTCCAGTTAAATTATCATTTTGTTGAGCTTCGCGAATTTCGCCTAATTTCAAAAGATGTGAAAAATGGCTTACATTATTTAAATCAACATTACTATTGTGCTCAAAATTGTCAGGAATATCTCGGGATAACATGTCAGCTTCAAAGTTTAGAGTGCCTTTTGTGTATTTTTTATCATAATCATACATACTTATTAAGTAAAGACCAGCGGAACAACCTACTCTTCAGATTTTTTACATTTTTTTACCAAACTAAAGTCGCATGATCTGTATGTATGGTAAATTTATTTCCAAATAAATAGTGATAGAATTTGTTTAATGCATCAACAATAACAAGACATTCCAGTTCTGTGATAGCATAATATTTCTCATAGTTTCTAAGAGAACGAGAATGGAATGCTATTGGATGTAAGACACCTGAAACATCTGGCTGTTTTAAAATTGCTCTAACACCACTTTGACTTTCATCAACAAAAATATGACATGGTAATTTAGGATTAAATATTTTCAAAATTGGTTTACAAACTAAAGCCTTCTTTAAAATTCCGAATGCTTCTTCTTGACATTTGGGAGTTCAACACCAGGGTGTATTTTTCTTTAAAAGATTATTTAAAGGTGCTCTAACTTTAGCATAATTATTTATAAATTTATTATACACATTTATTGAACCTAAAAATCGTTGAAGAGATTTAACATCAGTTGGAGGTTTTAAGTTTTTAATTGCTTCAATGTTGTTGTTATCAGGAGGTACTATACCATTACACATTTCATAACCCAAAAATTGAATTTTAGTTTGCAAAAAAGAGCATTTAGAAGCTTTTAATTTTAAATTTTCAAATCTACATATTTCAAAAATTTATTTTAGATGATTTAAATATTCTTCATAACTATTAGAATAAATAATGATATAATAATTATAATTATCATATAATTCATTTTCAGAATTTTCTGTATTGCTTTTAGCGTTTTCATTCAGAATAAAATTGTAATTTTTACCACTCTGTAAGCGCATTCCAATAATTAAATATAACCTTTAGAAGAAGAAAAAATTAAATATATAAATAGCATATTTTGCTTTTTTAACCATAATAAAATAAAAATTCAAATTTTACTACTACAGTCAATATAATATACACTGTGATATATAATGCAATAAAAAAAAAATGATTGCTTAAATAATTAAAATTATAATCATACTGAATCAAAAGTGAAAAAAGAAAAAAAAAAAAATGATGCTAACACTAAATTTAAATATTATTATTTAATTTAAACAAATAATATTGTAAACCATTGAATAATAATATCAATAAATGGAAATATTATCAAAATATAAATATCAATAGCCATAAAATTATATGTTCAACAGTAAATACCAATCACATCTTCATTTAATCACCAATAAATCACTTCAAATATTTGATAAATCACGCGCGAGCCAAATCATAGCCACCACTTGAGATCACATTTTTGGTCATCTCCCGTTCAAGGAAACACAGAAGAACATTTGAGGAAATCACCGAAAACAAGTCGATCACACACTGAACCTCTATCAACCCTCAATGAGACCGACAAGCAGCTAGCAAGTAGGGCAACACAGCAAGTCACCTGGTGTAGATCCGCAAGAGGCTAATTGTTGATGGTAACATACGGTAGACAAAAATGAGACAAAACAGCGACGAAATCAAATCTCTTCCAAATCAAATTCCGGTACAATGGTAGAGGCAACATCTGGACCCATTAAGGAGGAAAGTCCCAAAATTCTCTTCTTTTAATTTTTTGGCATCAGATTCTTTTAGTCAGGATGTCTGTTTCACGAGCAATGCCGGCATCTCCCAAAATTTCATTTGATTGCATTCTTTTCTTTTTCATTCTTTCTACCATTCTTATGATGCAATCCTTAAAACACTTTAATCGTTTTTAGGAATTCAGAGGAATTAGTCAGAGGAATTTCATCCTCTTCATTTTCTTTTAGACTTGATATTGAATGTTCCCATCCTTGCAAACTTTAAAGTCAATAAACTAAGAAGTTTCAACTTTCAGACTCTAAAATTTTGATAGTTTCCACCACTCACCAGTCTGTACTGCCCGAATCTAGCTTCTAATTCATCCGCTTGAAATTTTCCAAACAGAATATAGTGGGGCTGTATACTTTCAAAGATCTTGAGATGGAAATAAATGATCTTGTATGCAACAGTGCAAAAAAGGTTTCCCTTGAAAGTTTACTGCTTCTAGAAGTCGATTTAACATGGTGCTCTAAGACATTCCCATTTCTCACTTATGGCACCGAATAAGGGATCACAGTAAGCATTTCGCTTAAATTTACCCTTTTCTGATGTCTCGACGTTAACAATTTTCCACCATTTAGAAATAGTATAAATAAAATTAATAGTGCCCTCAATATCTGTCCAAGTTTAGATACCTCTAAAGCTGCAATTAGTTTGTTGCCAAATAATTTTAACGCACGGTTGACATTCTGCCTCTGCAGATGATTAGGAAATAGTTCTTGTTAGCCCTGGAGCTAATTTAATACAATTATCAGAATCATTGTAATATAGACTTTTTAAATGAAAAATACTCGCATAGACATTTTCTTTCTCTCCACTTGACTCAGTGTCAGCTGGCATATAAAAGTTTGATTGGTATTGACAAGTTGTTCCGGATGCATTTAAAAATATGAACTCTATCAAAAAATAATAATAGCTTCTATCTAGGATCTTCAGGATTAGGTATTGATGGTTGCAATGCGCCACCACACAACTTATCAAATGTTTTCCGATTTACTCAGTTGTTATCACCAATAGCAGCTAAAAGTTTATATCCAGCCTCCTTTAATATTTTTAAAACATGCAAAAGTATGGGTTAACTGCTGTTTGTCTGGCCATTGGAAATAAGCCTACAATATCTTTATTTTTTGAAAATATAGAGCATATTAAAAATCTCTGTAAAGTTGAAGCTTCAGTGTTTTAACTATTAATGGATAAGCCTACTAATTTGCCTTCTGTATATGTTATTTGCTGATTGACATAAATTTCATCCAGCATACTGTTTTCAAATGCTCCAATAATTCCATACATTTCTACTACAAGTACTTAGTGTGGGTACTCTTAACACCAGCTTCCAAATTCCCTATATTCTGTATTAGCGTCTTCAAATAGTAAGGATGCAGCAGAGTAAGTTCACCTGACTTTCGTGGAAGACAATAGGCAGCAGGATACTGTAAATAACAATGACTCTAACTCTTTCTTTATAAGTTAACCACTAATACAAAGCAATGCACCACAAGTGGGCAATTTGAACAGGTTTCACTGTATACTGTAAATAACAATGACTCTAACCCTTTCTTTATAAGTTAACCACTAATACAAAGCAATGCACCACAAGTAGGCAATTTGAACAGGTTTCACTGTATACTGTTAATAACAATGACTCTAACCCTTTTCTTTATAAGTTAACCACTAATACAAAGCAATGCACCACAAGTGGGCAATTTTAAATACCAATGACTCTAACCCTTTCTTCATAAGTTAACCACTAATACAAAGCAATGCACCACAAGTGGGCAATTTAGACATGTTTCACTGTATACTAATGTACATTCGGCTAGCCTTCAGAATCTCGAAATAGGAAGACAGGTGATTTGTATTTAAACAATTTCGGCTTTTAATTAGGACTGTTCAAGCACCTGCATCATAGGATAACAAATATGTAATTTTATACTTGGAGCCACTCTAACAGCTAATAATGATGATGGAAAAATCTCTTATGAACAGGAAATCATGTTTACAGAATTATGCGTCTCAGGGGTCAAGTCATAATTAATTTTTTACGTTTCTACGATTTCCGGGCTTACTGTAGTTCAAGTGTGTAAAAATCACTGCTAAATACATCAATATAAAGCATAAAACGTCAAAATATTTCAACAACGAAAAAATATTCACTTACCAGATTCATCATAAACAGCTCTTTTCTCAATATCAGACAAAATAAAATGAACTTTAGCAAGGACCTGAAATTTCCGAGTTGCTTCAACTTTAGCCTCGTCTTCAACCCTATCTGGATGGATCAGTAAAGAAGCTTTTCTATACGCCTTCTTAACTGAAAAAAAAATTTCACACTTAATAGCAACTCAAATCATTGCAAAGTGTACATTTTCAAAAATAAATGAACGCACTATCCAAGAGAGAAGCGCCTTTTCGAACTCCTAAGACATCGTATAAATTTTTTGTTGAGAAATACAGTTCACATTCTTGAATCAAACCCATTGTAAAAAAATTCCCATCTAATTTATTAAGAAAGTCGATAAAAACATTATTCGAGAAAGAGTAAATACTTTTTGTTCTTACAAATAACAACAAAAATCCGCGCTAGTTTTTGGTTGCCAGATTTTTTAAATCAACCTTCACATATTTGCGATCGAAATATTCGAATACGCCATCTAGGGAGAAAACGGGTTCCATGTCTTATCCCTTTTATCTCCTTTTTTCTTTTATATAGGAAAGTATTACCATATTTTCCCTTTCTTAATATTTTTCATTATATCTTTTCATTTATTTTAATATTTTCTTAATATTTTTCAAATTTTTTTTTTTTAAATGTCATGTGAAGTGAATTATAATCAATGTAGTTTCCAGTTATATATAGTTTCCTAACTTACAAGCTTTTTATCTATTCGAAAATTAAAGTCCCGCAGTGGACTGATCGTTAAGACACGGTTCCCAGCAGATCACCGAAGTCAAGCATCCCTGGCTACGGTCAGTGTGCGGGTGGGTGACCACTTGGATCAGTCTGGACCGAGGGTGTGCGGTATTGGTCCTCGTTAAACTGTGCTACCGTAAAGTGCTCGACTTCGCGCGCAGGTTCTCGGGCAACCGAAGCGGGGGTGCCAACCTCTCCGCAGTATATCAAAATTGTGATGGCATGTCTTCGGATCATCCTCCGGGATGTTTCCCAGACCGTCGCCAATAGCCCATTGTGCAGCTCTAGTGCGACGTAAATTAACAACAACAGTTTACAATCCCAAACTATCTCGGGCGAATGAAAAAAATTAAATATTAGTCTTTGTATATGTTCACATCTTCCTTATCTGAAAAATCATCTGCATTACACTCTGCACTTTCACTCGCGAATGCCATTTTTTAACTTCTTTTTTTTTTCTATGTAAATTCATCCACCATCAAATATACAATAGTGCAAAACACGTCTGCAGTCCCGCACATAGCAAAACACCCAAACAGAAATTGGCAAACTTCCAATCACAGCAGATTATAATTATTTTTTGTTTTACTTCCGGCTAAATAAAAATGTGATAAAATAAAACGTATTGACGAATTCTGCTATGCCTGAGTTTACTCGGGATAATCAGGGAAGCAGTTAAAAATATTAACTTTAAAACATGAGTTTATAACCGGATAAAAAATGCACATCAGAAAATAGAGAGTAATATACTTCTTGTGCCCTCTTCTGATGCATCTTCTCTCTCTGACAGAAATTTTAAACACAATTAAACAAAGAGCTTCAGTAACAGGTTCTAAAAAATAAAATATTTATGTTAATTATCGTAACAAAACCAGTTATGTTCTAAACATAGACTTTTTTCCAATTTTAAAATGCAAATATAGCATTTTAAAAAATAACATCGTTTAACTTTAATTGTAAGAAGAAAAATACCAAATCTTAAATTAAGAGCAACTATACAGGGCTGTACCTATGGCTCCCGAGCTTCCTTAAATATTAATAAAAGAAATTTTTTTTCCCCTTTATCATTTTTCACAGTAAGTTACTATTTGTTAAATACCTATTCTTCTATTAGCAATTCTTGAATCTATTGTCACTACTTTTTGGAAGTAATTTTTTTTTTCTTTCTCATTGCCTTTTGAAGAACTAATGTGGGGGAGCATTTAAAACTATGGATTGTTTATTTTTATTTATTAGTTTTTAATTTGTTAGGAAAGATATATTAATTTTAATTCTTTTTTTCTATACAAATTTTAATTATTTCAGTTTTATTTTTTGCGGTTTTTGAAAGACATTTTTGAAATAAAATGTTTATATTCTGAATAGATTGAGTTACACTTAATAAAATTAATGTGAAGATGTAAAGATCCTGCAATTAACCAATATACAATAAAAAATCACTTAACAACTTAAAAAAAATTTTTTTTTTTACTAATTAGCAGGTTAAAATAAAACTATAACATATGGTCTGACAGTTTTACGTTCTAGGGTAAAATGCACATGTTAAAAATCCATTTCAGTTCAGGGGTCTGTCTAGGGTTTTTGGAAGGTACCTATTTTGTGAAAATTTAGGCATAATTTGTTAAATTTAAAAATTATATTAAAAAATCAACACAAAAATATGGTAAAGTATGAAAATATTTAAAAAAATTATCACTACAAATAAAAATCATTTATGACTGGTAAATTCCTATATTTTTTTCCTCATATATTCAAAAATAATTTTTCTATTGTAAAATTTTGACCAAACACGTGCTACCTTTTTGTAAAAGACAGCAGGCGGAGAATATCTTATCCATAGATTGCAACGAGAATGGGATTTGAACGAGAGCTTGCTTTTTTAAAAGTATTTTGTGAAACTACCGATTTTTATGAAGTTAAACTTCAAGAAACCAATTGCCCAGCTGGTATGGCCAGTCAATGGCTGGAATAGATTGTCATTCTATGGTAAGTAAAAAAACTAATGGAAAATAGACAAGAGCACAAAAATATTTTGAAAACTTCATTTATTTAGTAAATGATAAGAATGGGAAAATATATAGACATATGAAAGGTGTTACTGGCCTTTCTTAATGAATAATTTTTGAATCCTTTTCAAAAAAGAAGTAAAAGATATTATAATATTTTAGGGAGAGAAATTCATAAGCTATCGAAATTTTATGAATCACTACTCAGGAAAGCAGGAATGAAAATTATAAAAACTCCAATAACGAACATAAAATAAAAATATGTTGTAATAATTAGAGATAAACTCTTCTCTGTTACCTAAGGCAATCAAACAGGTTATATTGTTTTAATTTTTGATTCCTTTATTAGAAGGACGCCTATCTATGACATAGAAGATGGGGAATCATGGATTTGACAGCTTTGAATAATTACTATTACGGTTAAAACAAAAAGGTACAAGAAAAAATTATTGCAACTGTTACTGTAAGTTCGAAGTGAAATGAATCCAACAGGACTTCAATATCTGTATGCCTAGGTAGACCATTTAATGTACACAAACTAGCAAATGACTAGTTAGTGGGAAATTTGTCACCAACCTTATGTTTTTTAATATACTTTTCAACAATTCAACGTGAATTATGTGTTCTGTATAAAGAAATAACTATTTTTCTTTTCTGAAATAGCGAATAATAGCTAATAAACGGTTAAATTTTGATAATTTTTATTTATTTTTTTATTTTATTTTCTGTTATTTTTTTAACTTCTTTTTCAATATTTTTAAGTGAATAAAGTGTTCTGTATATGAAAAAAATTATTATTTTTTTGTTAAAGAGCGAATAATGGCGGAAAAAAGGACAAGAGTCATATCAGGAGGCACGCACACATCACACCCCGTAACTCTCTTTAATATTAACCTATAAATTTCAAACTGGGGCAGAAATTAGAGTCTAATGTGACGAACAACTGTACCCGAGGACATTTTTATACACACACGAGTGGCCAGAAAATGAGTCAAAATATATTTGTTGACTAACCGGGGGGAGGTGTTTTAAGCTGTTGATGCGCGGGCCTGGCATGTGAAGCGTGGGTCAGTTGGTAGCTCAGTGGGCAAACTAGATTTGAAGGTACTGAGGTCCTGGAATCGACACTCTGCAAGGATCGACTCTGAATTTTTATTTATTTATTTTATATTATGTTTTTAAATATACTCTTCAACAATTCAACGTGAATCATGTGTTCTGTATAAAGAAATCACTATTTTTCTTTTCCGAAATAACGAATAATAGCTAATAAACGGTTAAATTTTGATAATTTTTATTTATTTTATTTTATGTTATTTTTAACTTCTTTTTCAATATTTTTAAGTAAATAAAGTGTTCTGCATAGGAAAAAAATTATTTTTTTTGTTAAAGAGCGAATAATGGCTGAAAAAGGGACGAAAGTTGTATCAGGAGTCACACACACATCACACCCCGTAACTCCCTATAAAATTAACCTATAAATTTCAAATTGGGGCCGAAATTAGAGTTCTATGCGATG
>NC_092205.1:103215031-103215477 GCF_043381705.1 Parasteatoda tepidariorum | reverse complement strand
CTCGTTTTAAGGTTAGAAGGTTTACACGTGAACCGTGTAAAAAAAACCTTTTTAGGTTTGCATGAAAAGATTTTTGTTGTGCTGAAAAAACCTTATATTGCTATCTGGGAACAGATGCTGCTGCTTGGATTGCCGAGATGGAGTCGACAAATAAAAGGACATTCTCTGTGTCATCCATTCCTGTTAATAGTTGTTAAGAAATAGAATTAGAAGTAGAAATAGAATAGAAATAGAATTCCACTTTTTTGGATTTTATACTCCTTTGATTTTGCTACAATAATTCGGAACGACAAGCATTTACTTGAAAACAATAAATAAATTAAATAAATAACGTTTTTAAATTTAAAGATTGTGACATTTAAGACAAAGCATTGTCCCGCAGTGGACTGATCGTTAAGACACGGTTCCCAGGAGATCACCGAAGTCAAGTGTCTTACGTACATAGA